>NC_092237.1:5359804-5369804 GCF_036320965.1 Panulirus ornatus
CATATCTCTCCTAAGCGCTGGTCATCGAGTGAGGCGTTCCGCAAGGCTGATCGTGTCACCTACGCTGTCCTTGCCGTCGCCCTTACTGTCATGTCCGGAGGGTTACGGGAACTGGGAGTGTGCATTTAGCACTCTATTCTCACAATCAGTCTCGGTTGTTAGAGGTGGTTCAGCCACATTCCTCCTCCCCCTACGTGACGCAAACGATGAAAAATTATCATTAAATAACTTACACGAGATAAGATCAACACACGACTGGATCTTAAGCAACACCCCGAGTTCCAGGTGTATTATTTTGAGAGCTGTTTACCTGGAGGAGACCCGGGGACCCATTCTTGGCGACGGCGTTGCGTGCCGTAAATCTTTATCTCCCGCGCGACGAAATGTTTTACACCTGTGTTCTTTCCTGCGTCTCATGCAACGCAATTACGTCATCAAAGTCCGGGATGTGTCGTAAAAAGGTTGGAGCCGGTGTGAATGGTGTCGCGTCAAGACATACTGAATTCAGACGCGTGCAGGTCCATATATATGTATATATATATGTATATATATATATATATATATATATATATATATATATATATATATATATATATATATATATATATATATGTATGTATATAACGTATACGCACGCACACTTAAGAATAAAGAGATGGTATACCTTTACTAATTTAAGAGACAGATCTCCAAGGGGAGTAAGACTGCACAGCGCAAAAATAGTGGATCACAGACACACATTTTTTTTAGAACTCGTATGTACACGACGGGGGGCAAGATGTACCGCAAGCAGCAGGTCTACATTCGACTCTGGGATCCTCTCTTGTGCCACAAATATCCTCTCCATTCATGGGAGATCTCCACCGTTGCCACACGACACAGGCGCCGATGGCAAACACAGACTCAAGACAGAGGAGCTTTTATTTTGCCGACAGCTTGAAGAGCCCATGGACAACAGGGGGCCTCTTAGAGTACCGATTATGTAAATAGATGGTACTACATGTTTGGTGTTTCATGCTAATGACGATACGTTATATATGACGGAGGGGAGTGGATGTGTGAGGGTGAGGCCACTGTTCTTTGGTTGATCTGGACGGACAGAAGAAGGCGCCGACGAAGATGGACAAAGCGATTCCTTGGTGCTCTTCCTCCTCCTCCTCCGGCCGGCGATGCAGGCAACACACACACACACACACACACACACACACACACACACACACACACACAATCAACACAACCCATTAAAAATCTACCCATCGTTCGACCAACTTAATCCACATTTAAAGTCGCCAAAAGGGGATTGCCTATTCAGTAAACCACAGTTCCTTTAACTGTACACTAAATCTATATTTTTTCTACTAGCAAACACCGACAAAGAACAGCGGGGGAATATTATATTCCTGGAAAAAAAAGATGTAATCTGAGTAGAGTGACTATTAAGAGGGTGTTGGACCTGACGTAACCGTGGGTTGGATTCGCCTAGTTACCTAGGGGGTGTCAGGTGGCCGCGTTCCATTATCTGAGGTGACGGCCTTCCTCACACCCCCCTTTGTCCTGGCCGTAAACCGCTTCGTATCATTTCATTTTTGTATCTCTCTCTATCTCTCCCATCCGTGCAGCTCCAGCTCTCTCTCTCTCTCTCTCTCTCTCTCTCTCTCTCTCTCTCTCTCTCTCTCTCTCTCTCTCTCTCTCTCTCTCTCTCTCTCTCTCTCAGGTATTGTGTATACATTTCCTGTCAAAGAAAACTCGACGCGATATCGACTTGCGCATTTCTACAGTACCAGCGGTGAGCGAAGGATATATGGTTACGCAATACACTGCTGCTCCTCCCTCGGGGACGATGTTGGTCAGGAGTGTTTGGGTGAATCACGATCTGGTTTGCTGGCGTATTGGTTTCTCGGGCTGTGTGTTCGCTAGCTCAGTTTGCCGGCTTTATAATAAGCTACAAGCCTTTGTGCCGCCCCACAAGGAATGGAGGCGTCGATGGCAAGGTAGGAGAAGTCATGGGAAGTAAAAGAGAGGGTGTGTGTGTGTGTGTGTGTGTGTGTGTTGTAAACTCCTCGTATTGGAGGGGTTGCAGCATGAGAGGTTCAAGCAAGAGTCTGGTAATGCTTCAATTTTTACGTACATTTATGTATTTTGCCTCGTGGTTTTCCCTGCCGGTTGGCGCATCTCACGAGACGTGACCATTGTGGCTGACAGCCTATTCTTACGCACACACTTTACCCGTGACACGAGTTCTCAACCGGCCCGTGTATCATGCGACTCGTATTCTTTAGAAAATCAGTTGCTTGACGTCTTCCGTCGTTCGTGGTGCGTGGGCCGCCTTCGATGGTGCGATCCTGTGGCATTTACCAAGAGCAGGAGACCGACGTGCGTTGCCAGGCTGGTGAGGGAGGTTAAGTTACGGGAAGTGGAAGCAAAGAGTGAGAAACACTGGTTGGTAAATGCGTGAGAGAGGTCGCGACTTGGGCTGCAGTTCGGTGCAACGAGGCTGGAGAATAATGGTCAGGTGTTCAACCTGACCCAGTGTCGGTGAGGGGGAGCAGAAGTCGACCGTTTGTCTCTCACTGAAATCAGGAGGCGCGAAGAGTGCGTCAACTCTCGGGAGACGAGAAACGAAAAAATGGGTTAATGAGGCGTACGCGCCGCTAAGACCTCTTCCTGATTCAGGGACGCTGAAGATTTGGAGGACACAGCGAGGTATGATTGGTAACACCGGAGAGAAATGCTGTGGTTCAGGAGGATTTGCCTCTCGTTAAGACCAAGGAAGTCTGGGGTAAGGTAAGGGACCGGACCACAGTGAAAGAGGAACGGATGTGTGGTAGAAGTACGAGACTATACGTGGTGGACGTGACTGATGGCTTTGTCGAGGGTGGAAGTGCGGCCAGTGGATAGAGGGACAGAGTGGATAGATGAGTTGTAGGGATGGCTGGTGGCGTAGGGAGTTAGTTTGGGATGTGAGACGGATGATAATTTGGATGAATGGGGGATGATCCGACGGATGATAGTCTCTGTGAAGGAGGGAGTATGAGAAGGGCTATAAATCTGGATGATTGAGGGAGTCCTAAACGGATGGTAGTGTGGATGAATGAGGTGGTACGAGACGGGGGACAGCCTGGACAGACGGTGGAGTATGCACCGTAGACAGATGTTAGTTTGAAAATGTATGCCACATCTGCCACGGAACCTCTTGCAAGACTCCAGAGAACTGCAACCAGTCTGTGCAGCCCTGCGTTCCAGTCGCAGGGTTCCCAGCGGGCGTCCATTTTCCTCCTGTCAGCTTCTTGACAGCCAGCATGGTGGTGGTGGTAAGGGGGAGGGATTATTATTACCCCTTTGATCACCTCTTGTCTTTTTGTGGGTTGTCCAGGGGCGTATGACCAGGGGTCAAGTGTCAGGGGAAAGCTTAAGATGGCGAGTGGTTTTACTTTTTCCAGTTAAGAAGAGAACAAGATATCAATACAAGATTTGGTTGTGTGTTTCTTCCAGCTCTCACGAAAAGATTCCAGTCGGTAAAGCTCACAGGAAAAAGGTTCCAGTTGGTCTAGCTCTTAGGGAAAGGTTCCAGTTGGTTCAGCTGGAAAATTCCCAGTAGGCTCAGCTCCCATGGAAAGTTTCCAGTTGGTCCATCATTATCACAGCTTTCAGCCGATCCACTGAGGTCACAACAGCTGGTAATGGCTATCATTGCCATGTCGTTGTTATCAAGAATTTCCCTCCAAGTACAAGTGTTTTTGGGGCTTCCTTGCGTGATGACTTCCATAAACATACTCTTGACGTTGCCTGTCTCCCTTGCAATTGACACTTAAAACCTGCCTCGCCTCAAGTACCCAGTCGATATGATCTTCCAGTCAGCTACTCTACGAGTCCGTGGCACCAGTTAACCCACAGTCGTGCTATACTCGCCCCTTCCAGTCTCTTCATCGCATTTCAGTCATTTTATGGCCACCTAGTGTTTACTTTTCAAACACCCTTCCTCCTTCCTCTGTCACCCGTCGGTTATCTACCAGTCACTCACCATCCAGTCACCCTATGTAGTACATACCATCCATTCATGTACCGGTTACCCTCCAGTCACTCAACGTCCCACAGTCTCCCCCACAAGGGGGCCACGTCTTCTCCCCCGGGGGAGGACCGAGTGAAATCAAGCCAGGATCCTGGTGTGGTTGCCCCAGGAGGTGTTGGTATAAACAAACCAATTTTGGGCCTCTTCCCGGGTGGGCTTTGGGACATCTGTTGTGGACTGGGTGATTTACGGCCTTCGTGTCTCCCCGGGGTGATCGGGTTGTTAAGGTGGTTCACGATCAGTCGGGGTGATTGGGTTGTGTAGGGTTGTTCGCGATCGTTCCCGGTGTGATTGGGGTTGTGCAGGTGGTACAAGATCGTTCCTGGGGTAATTGGGTTGTTAAGGTGGTTCACGATCGTTTCCGGGGTGATTAGGTCGTACAGGTGGCTTGTCTTGTCGTCCCTCAGGTGATTGGGTCGTCCTGGTAGTTCGAGTTGTTCAGCAGATGATTAAGTTGACTCAGGTAGTTCAAGGTTGTTCATCAGGTGATTGGGTTCAGTTGACTTACGATGACGTCCCCTCTCGTTATTTATTTTTTTTTTTTATTTTCTAAAAGAAGGAACAGAGAAGGGGGCCAGGTGAGGATATTCCCTCAAAGGCCCAGTCCTCTGTTCTTAACGCTACCTCGCTAGCGCGGGAAATGGCGAATAGTTTGAAAGAAAAAGAAAAGAGTATATATATATATATATATATATATATATATATATATATATATATATATATATATATATATATATATATATATATATATATATAGCGGGTGGCTGGAAGGAGCGGGTGGCTGGAAATCCTCCCCTCTCGTTTTTTTTTTAATTTTCCAAAAGAAGGAACAGAGAAGGGGGCCAGGTGAGGATATTCCCTCTAACGCCCAGTCCTCTGTTGATAGCGCTACCTCGCTAATACGGGAAATGGCGAATAGTACGAAAGAAAGAAAGAAAATATATATCAAACTTTTTATTTAGATATTTGAGTACCACACAATAGTGGATTTTTTTATGTGAAATTTTAAGTTCGCGGAGAAATTGAGGCAGCCAGAAATCGATGCACATATTGAAAGAAGTGAATTGCGGGTTTGCGTCAACTTGCATCCATCTGGCTCAAGAGGTTGGTCGTCAGAGTCTAATTTCACGGTTACGACTGTAAATCAACACCCATGAACGCCTTTCAGTTATTTACTTTGATCTCCAGTTATTTATTTTGTTACGTTCTCCCCCGTCTTGTTTCTTATTTAAATTTACTCCAGCACCTTTCACATCGCCCTTATTTTCTCCTTTGTCTTGTGGAATTTAGGTTTGCTACGTAGGCGACTAAAGAATTTACTTGTTTATGTCAATTTGCTATTTTTGATTTTTCCTTCTTTTTTTCTTTGCATCAGACTTGAGAATTTAATACTTCTTTCATTCTTTATTCTTATCGGTCAGTTTATACATTGTAACTGTACCAATTTATTGGATGGGGTAGATTTGTATGGTTCCTTCCTCACCGTCCGCCAAAGCTCCGTAGCGTCTTTTGTGTACATAAAATTTCGTTGAGTTTACCCTATACAATAACATCACCATTTTCTCCAACCCATACACCCCCCCCCCCCCCTTCCACTCCCCTACCCCACTCCAACCCCATCCGTCTATCTATTGGGTCCCGGGAACTTTCTATATATCATTTAGATAAGCTAAACGCTTAAGCTAAAAAAAGGTAATATTCCCGATTAATAGAGTGGGTAATATTTTTACCTCTCAGCGTTGTGAGGATTCCTGAGAACATTTTCTTTTGCACCTTTGTAGCACCATCTCCTGCTGGTGTGTGTCTGGTGGACGCGCCGTTATAATTCTCAGGGTCTCTTAACGCTGGTGTAAGTTCTGGGTCGTCGTCAATAAGGTATGGCTTGAATTACTGCCGGTCAGAAGGGAGTCCGGTAGATCGCTGTTCTCTTCTGTGCCTGGGAACAGAACACTAAGGGAGTGGAAGATGTTCACTTGATGAGCAAGTGGAGAGGAATTGGCAGTGGCCCTTGAACATGTCCCTACAGGAGTATGCCAGGATGTGAAGGCTGCGTAGGCCAGGCTAGCCAGGATAGGAAGGCTGCGTAGGCCAGACTAGCCAGGATAGGAAGGCTGCGTAGGCCAGGCTAGCCAGGATAGGAAGGCTGCGTAGGCCAGGCTAGCCAGGATGTGAAGGCTGCGTAGGCCAGACTAGCCAGGATGTGAAGGCTGCGTAGGCCAGGCTAGCTAGGATAGGAAGGCTGCGTAGGCCAGACTAGCCAGGGTGTGAAGGTTAAGTATGCTTGGGTGATGCTCCTTCAGACGTCTGAATGAGCAGAGGAAAAACAAAAGTTTGGTCTTTTGTTTTGGACCGAGCTATGGGGACAGAAGACCTAGTGGACCATTGTAAATTACATGTAAAGTAAGGTCCCAGACCCAGCTGTAAGGGGTAGAAGACCTCCGCAAACCACGGAGACCCAGCTGTGGGGGAAGAAGACCTCCGCAAACCACCGTAAAATGATACGTCAAGTGAGGTGATGCCTTTTATCGGTCGCAGCCATGATTGTCTAGGCTCAGGCAATAACACTGTGGTAAGACCTGGGGATGAAGTCATGCACAACACGGTGGCGGCGTCATGCACGCAAGGCAGCGTGACCTGCGACTGTTTGCTGTGAAAATAATTCGTCACTGTTACGAAATATCGGACTTGTTGCTTCAGCGTCTGCCTGGAAATGGTCACGCCTCTGTATGTGTACGTCAGGTGGTCAGGTCACGCTTCTGTATGTGTGCTTCAGGTGGTCAGGTCACGCCTCTGTATGTGTGCATCAGGTGGTCAGGTCACGCCTCTGTATGTGTGCATCAGGTGGTCAGGTCACGCCTCTGTATGTGTGCGTCAGGTGGTCAGGTCACGCCTCTGTATGTGTGCATCAGGTGGTCAGGTCACGTCTCTGTATGTGTGCATCAGGTGGTCAGGTCACGCCTCTATATGTGTGCGTCAGGTGGTCAGGTCACGCCTCTGTATGTGTGCGTCAGGGTAGGTTCTATATGTGTGCGTCAGGTGGTCAGGTCACGCCTCTGTATGTGTGCGTCAGGTGGTCAGGTCACGCATGCAGATTACCTGGACGGGTTTGGCTTCCGTCAGGTCTTCTCCGTGAGCCACACATCAACACAATCACGCCGTCGTAGATTCTCAGAAAATGTATGCATGTATGTATATATACCCTAGTATGTATATATACCCTAGCCTGAGCCAGGTACCCAAATTATATCGACCAAACCCTAGGGATAGATGAACAGCTGGGTTGACAGTGGACCGATTGCTGCAACCAGGATTCGAACCTAATGCGCTCGACCTTGGGCGGCCAGTGAATGCGTCATGGTCAGGAACGCTGAACCCTTACACCAGGGGGGAGGGGGGGTGTTCGTGTACACAAAGACATGGTAAATATATTATAGGTTAAGAGACGGGGCCAAAGCGAGTGTAGAAACTTCTCCTTCTAACACACACAACAGTTCACCTAAGTAAATACAGAGTATTTATGCTAATGATATCTCATCCCCGTTGGAACTTTGCCAGAGGAGCATGTATATTACCGCCACTCACACACATGAATACATACCAAGATAAATGAAATGACTGAATTGATAAAAGTATATATAAGTGTGTGTGTGTGTATATTACCGCCACTCACACACATAAATACATACGAAGATAAATGAAATGACTGAATTGATAAAAGTATATATGTGTGTGTGTGTGTGTGTGTGTGTGTGTGTGTGTGTGTGTGTGTGTGTGTGTGTGTGTGTGTGCTTTTGACAAAATCGTACCTTGATAAGATACTGTTACACGTATCCAAATAAAATATATCAAAACTGACTTCCAATATATCTCTACTGCTGACACCCTTACCCAACACATAATCACCATGGACCAGCCTGTGTTTGCATTAGCATTTTATGCTAACCGTCTCTTGCCTGCCTCAAATGACCACTTCAGCTCCAGTGATACCGGTGTATCTTTCTGTAAATGGCACCACAAAAGCTTCGTAATAAGAGACTTGGTTTTCGTAACGTCTTGAATATGGCCGTTGATGGATTACGAAACGAAGAATTTTACCTCACAATTTTGTTTTTGTTTTTGAAGGGGTGAACTAAACACAGGGAAATCTGACACACTTTGAGGTCATATAATAAGCAGATGGTTAACTAAAAATACATATATTTTTTTAATATTGTTATCGGCACTATTTTCCCAGATGCCGACATTGATTCGGTGGCCACAAAGTGACGGCAATTCTTCACGCGAGCGTCGCAAACGACCCGACGAACAAATTAGGCTCGTGTCATCCGCTCGTGTATCCTGATAAATGAGGATGTCTCGTGACTGTGAACACCATTAATAGAGAAACGTATTAATCGCATGCACGTGGGCGTGTGGACAAAACACTCGGAAAAGTATATATTATCATCATGCGAGCCACTGACGTGTCTTGGGTTGTAAAAAAATAAAGAATTGTCCTCAAGCCTCGCCTCGTCTTAGGCGAGGAGTTGGCTGTTGAAGAACCGTAGGAGGAGGAGGAGGAGGTTGAGGACTGGCAGACTCCCGTACAGTGTCACCGTGTGGAGGATGAGGAGCGCTGAGGTTTACACACTCGCGCGCCTGGGCACTTAAGAGTCGGAGGGGCTGGAGGATATCAGACCGAACAGAGGCGGAAAAGCTCTCAGTCTCACACACGAAGGAGGAATGGCAGGAAACCACGACAGTATGAACACGCAGCATTGCTTCTGAAGTCCTGGGATGAGGAAGGACGCAAACGGACGTCTTGTACGAAGGGAAGAAACATCTTTCCAGCGACAGAGTTGTGGAGTCGTGGGGGAAGCCAAGCGGAGGGTGGATGGCAATGCCATGAAACATTCGAAACCTAAGATAAAGCACCTCAGAAGGTGAACCACCGTCATGTATGTAGCGTTAATGGGATGGCCTTGATTGGGGACGAACAGATGGGTGTGCTGTGAGCCGGTTGTTTGCCCAGGCCGGGGTTCGAACCCCGGTACATTTTGATTGGTAGGGGTCTCAGCACCAACCACTGCTGAGGTTCGTGTATATTTGTGGTTTATGTTTCTGTAGTTCCCTGTCCATAGAGGTTGGGGGAGGGAGTTCTCCACTCGTGTGTGTGTGTGTGTGTGTGTGTGTGTGTGTGTTATGCACGTCATATTCTTATCGTATTACCACATCCTTTCACCTCACCACCACTACACAGTCTTGTCACATACTACCCGCGCGCGCGAGCGTGCATGCGTGGGCTGCGCCAGTCGGCAATGTGGGCATCGTACGAGAGAACGTATTGGGAATACCACATCAAGCACTTCTACAGGCACCCAAGGGCGTTTAGGTATTCGCCCTGTGGCTTCCAAGTCCCAGGTACAGATTTTCAACCACAGTGGGTACAAACACACACACCCCACACTCTCCTCCTCCTCCTCCGCCATCACCACGGCGGCGCCGTTGCCCTCCAACGCCAACAGGTGGTTGTCGCTGGTTCGCTGACGGTCGGGATGCGCGACATTAGAAAGTCTGAATAGACGGGGGAACCTGGTAAGCAGGACCGTCATGATTGTTACGTTTCAACGTGGCTTTTTTTATTATCATTATTATTATTATTTTGCTGGGTCGCTCGCCCGCAGGGAAGGGAAATTTGCAAGGTTCCTCCCCCCATACCTCGACGCCTGAAGGAGGCGACGACGAAGGCGGCGAGGTGTGGCGTCCCGGGCACCTTAACGACGTGGCGTCCTTCCGGGGAATGTCGAGTTGTTCTCCCAAGTCCCATTTTTACGAGTGGGAATTGCGACTCCCGTTTTCTGCAGACGTCGGCGGGAAGTGTGTAATTGCTCGTAACCACACTGGTCCGTGTGGAAAGCCAGATTGGTTCCAATTAAGAGCCAGATTGGTTCA
>NC_092237.1:5372304-5489804 GCF_036320965.1 Panulirus ornatus
TCTCTCTCTCTCTCTTCGGCCTTGGGTAGAGCTACGGTTTCGTGCCGTTGAGTGTTGGTTCCCATTCGTGTTTCTATTCGTGTGTGTGTGTGTGTGTGTGTGTGTGTGTGTGTGTGTGTGTGTGTGTGCACGAGCGCGCTTGTGGTGATGGGGTGGGGGGGAGATGGATGTGTGCTTGGGAGACGACCTGGGTTCACGTGGGGAGTGATGGGAAAAAACTAGAAGAGTGGGGGCGGGGTGGTTTCGTTCACTCTACGGGTCAGGTCAAAGGTCAGACCATTATATTCAGCGGTCGTACTCAAGGATCGAACCGGGGTCTTCTCAAGAAACTTGAGCATTCCGTGCCAGAGTCGCCATGATCGTATCTTCATTTTAACTCCTTGTGCGGCTTGACCCACGGAACCCGACACGTTCTTACGGTCGGGGGATGAAGTCATCCACCCCCCTTGTGTATAGGGTGTTAAAGAAGCCCTTAACTACCCGTTAAGAGCAGTTAACCATCCGTAGGGTCGGTCGTTGCGGAGCCATAGCCCACAGAGGGGAATCCTCTTTTACAGCCGGCCTTAACGAGGCTGTAATGATGGTTATCTGGTTGAGCTGTGTGGGGCGCGGGGGGCGCGGGGCGCGCGCCAAGGCAGAGCAAGTCCCCTGCTTGTGGCCCGCCGAAGGGCACGCCGCAAGGGAGGTGAGGGTGTGGGGTGAGGGCTGATGCCAAGATGACGACAAGGCGTTTGGGGAGGTTTAGACGGGGTGAGGAGGGTTTGGTAGCGATGTGCTCCAAGTGGAGGAACACAGAGAGAGAGAGAGAGAGAGAGAGAGAGAGAGAGAGAGAGAGAGAGAGAGAGAGAGAGAGAGAGAGAGAGAGGAGAGGGAAAAGGAGGAGGTGGTTAGTTAGGAGGTGAGCAACGGAAGGAGGAGGCGGAGGAGGAAGGTGAAGCACAGAAAGAGAGAGAGAGAGAGATAAAGATATGTTTGTGAGAGAGACACAAGATTGTTTGTTATTGACAGTATTTTGGGCCCGGGCGATAGTAAGCTTCTAACACTTACCTTGTCCTCGTCTGATTCTAATGAGTTTCATGAAGACGTTCCTCAGCATCTGCCACTCTTAAGATAGATCATCGTCAGTTGTGGCCTTGATTTTCATGACCTTAGGAAGGGGAAGAGACGGAGCTTTAGCGTTGATTTGACTGACTCTCTCTCTCTCTCTCTCTCTCTCTCTCTCTCTCTCTCTCTCTCTCTCTCTCTCTCTCTCTCTCTCTCTCTCTCTCTCGTTGAAACAGAACCCCAGCCCGCCCACCCGCCCGTCCTCACGGTGGCTTTCCACCATCCTGCAAGGCACAATGGACGGTAACCACAGCATGGAAAGCAAGAGGAAGGAAGCGGTGAAAACGGGGACCCGCGCAAGAAAAAGAAAAAAAATATATAGATAAGAAAGTAAATCACTGACGGAATTATAGGCTCTTCGTCGTTCTAGCCTTCAACAAGCATTTCGGGGGGAAGACAGTGTGATGCGAGACCCGGCGATAACCGAGTGTGTGTGTGTGTGTGTTTACCCTGCTTGCTTGCACTGTCCACGTCATTTTTTCCCCCTCGGCTCGACCATTAGGTCGTTATTCTCATGGTTGCCGATAGTGTAAAGGCCACTCTGACTGCCACTTGCATTTTGGTGACCAAAGGTTCCTGTAGGTAATTACAGTAGTCCTGGTGGCGTATTCGTTGTTGCACTGGTGGCGTATTCGTGTGTGGAAACAGCCGTCACATTTCGTGCACGTAAATCTCATTCGTGTGGTCGTTTATGGCCGACGCACGCGTTCGTTCGTACGTATGTCCGCCAACAGTCTGCGTGTCAAGTGTATTTGCTTAAGACCTCACGAATTGCGTCACTAATTGAGAGAGAGAGAGAGAGAGAGAGAGAGAGAGAGAGAGAGAGAGAGAGAGGTCGTTAGCAGACTGTTGGGGGTTGTTTGCATGTTAGCTCCGTTAGGTCATTTAGCTGACTCGCGAGTTGATTGGTAGTTAATTAGGTCATTCAGGTCATCAGCTGACTGAACGGATCTGTTCTTATGTGTAGCGGGCAAAGTTAGTTCCCTGATTATGGAAATGACAATCATATCTCATGTGACGGGATCAGCCCCATAGATGGGAGGATGAATAACTGGGCGGACTGTGGACCGGCTCTCGCGACCAGGATTCGAACCTACGCGGGCTGGACCCAGGGCGGCCCGTGCAGCGCGTCGTGGTCAGTAACGCTAACCCGTAACACCAGTGAGGTTCTCCTCCTCCCGCCTCCTTCCGCCCAGGCAGTGGCCCGGGGGAGGACCGCTCCAAACACCACGTCTTGTGTGTGTTTTGCACACACGCCGTGCTGGTCACTTGCGAACGATGGATACGAAGGGTTTTTGGATGCGTCCACACAAGCATCAGCTCGTGCGCATACTCGTATCACACACACACAAACACACACACACACACACACACACACACACACACAACACCACTGCTGACGGCGTCAGAAGCCCCAGTCCAGGACGTGGTGCATGTAGTCGCCCTCCCTCCCTCCCTCACATGGCTTGAGGGGCGGGGGAGAAGGGCCACTCGCTGGGGGTTGGAGTGTTTGTACTGGGGGGGCGCCGCCGCCCTCACCGTGTGGACACAGACACGGACACCCTCACTCTGCAAGCTGCTTACAGGCCCGTCATGGAGGCACTAGACGAGGGGCCTTCAAGCTCATGGTGCGTGATGGCTGTTTGTGTGTGGTGGGAAGAGAGAGGATTTTTCTTTTTTTTTTTTTTACTCGTGTTGCCTCGTCTCTTAGCCTTTTATGTATGTACCATGTTTATGCACACACACACACACACACACACACACACACACACACACACACACACACCAGCCTAAGCTAGATACCCACTTATCGACCAGCCCTCGAGGGGAGGATGAACACACAGGGGTTGGGTGTGTTGGCCGACTGGAGCGTTTCCCATCCTCTCACTGACCTGACTCTCTCCCACCTCCCCTCCATCCCTCCTTCCCCATCGCCCCTCAACCTCTGATACACGGAGGGAAAGACGCACGCACGCAACGAAAGCACAGCACTGCACGACGCCCGTCGCGGATACTCCACACGTAACGCTGGAAAGTGGATCTTCGTGTTACGCATCATGATGGTGGTGATCCCAGGTTCAGCGACCACTTGGGGTGGCTGGTCATCCGATCTGGAGTATAAAAAGCACCACCATTGACATCATCATGTGGAATGAGACGGTGACACGTAACTTGGTGTCTTAGCTTATAAGGTAACAAGTTACTTGTTATCTTACTTAGTCTATCAAGTCACAAAGAACTTGTTAGCTTACCAAGTCTATAAGGTCACAGATAACTTGTTATCTTACTAAGTCTATAAGGTAACTAGTAACTTGTTATCTTACTTATTCTATAAGGTAACAAGTAACTTGTTATCTTACTAAGTCTATAAGGTAACTAGTAACTTGTTATCTTACTTATTCTATAAGGTAACAAGTAACTTGTTATCTTACCAAGTCTATAAGGTAACACTGCTTTCAGCATATCCATTACACGTGAGGATCACTGTTCACTGCAGCCCAGCAGACGGAAAACACACACACACATATACTCAACCAAACGTAGATACAAATTGCAGTAATCTCTAACCCCACCACCCCCACCCCCACCCCCTGTAATTAACCCCTGTCACCTTAACTCCCAAGTTCTATTTACATCCTGAGAAACTCGAGTAGAACCTGCTTGCGTGTGTTTGCCTATCTGGTTACTTACGTAGACATACGAAGAGGAAGGTTGACATTGGAATGGGTTACTTAATGTCTCTGAACGCGTCACACTCCTTTGAACTGCGTTCTGTTCCATGCATTCACTCCCCCCTGGTTTGGTCCTCGGGCGTGCTTGCGTTTGTGCTTGCGACTGTGTGTTTGTCTAAGGGTATGGGTGATAATGTACGTGAATGTATACTTGAGTATGTATGTCAGTATGTATTTCAGTGCACGTTCGGATACACCCTGTACACTTCATTTACCCTCGTAAGTCTTTACTGGACTCTTTCGGACGAGTAGGACATTTTTGTGGTCCCAAAATCCGTTCTTTTGCGGTAAGGCTTCGACGCTCACAATGGAGACCCCATTGTCTCCGTGTGGTAAAGTAGAGTAAAAGAAAGAGAAATACAACTCCATAGTATGGTTAGTGGTAACTGTAGTCAGTGTGACCCCTGTTGACAGTGGCAAGTCCAGCTGATCCTGAGAGAGACAGGTGATGGATTCGGAGGCAGTCGTAAAATTCTGAACTTGTCAACAAAGCAGTTCACACAGCGAGTGATCCGAGAATGAAGCAGGTGAAAACCTCAGTCAGGGGTGGTTCACATTTTGATGGAAATGTACCGCTTGCTCCGCGTGAGAAGGTATTGATTGATTCAGCGGCGAACCTTTTTAACGACTGGTGATGAAATGATGATAAGAGATAAACACAAAATCCAGGAAGCGTATCTGTGAACTGCGGAGCAAGTGTTTCCAATGATTCACTTCGACTGAGTTGAAGCTTCGCTCTCGTCTGTAGTTCAGAGTGACGTTGTGTTTGTGTGTGAGTGTTGTGTTACTTTCCTCCTCCTGGTGAGTTGATTTACCCTGGGGTGTCCTCATACACTGTGGGAAAGATCAACAGTTTGGGTGGACAAGAACAAGAGAAGGACACGATGTGCCGTGCTGTGTGAAACTCCAGCTCTTCCTCCTCTCTCTCTCTCTCCCTCCCAAGCTGAGAACCAAGCGACCAGCCTGGACCCCTCTGGTGTTTAGGGTTCGTTTATTTCTGCTACTTGAACATCCCTCGAGGGATAACGACGACCTTGTTGGATTGGCTACTCGACGCTCGCCCACGAGCAAGTAACCTGGACACCCCGACCAAATTATGGTGAGTTGACATGATGCAGATATCATTTGTATTCGTTCGTAATTAACCCATGACTCCCTTCTAAAAGGGTCCTGGTGTTATCCCCAGGATCCTTACTTTTAAGAAGCTCCTGCAACCGCAAGGCTACGCTACATTCAGTAGCAGGGATAGGATAGTTGTGGCTAAGTTGATCAAATTGAACGGAAAGTGTCAGTGATAATATTCATTTATTGAAAGTATCCATATCAGCAGACGTAGCATTACGGAGACGTGTGATTATCATAGTTCCTTTTTTAAGTTTGCCCTCCGACCTACACCACAATGGACCGCGTTGTGATGATCTCCATTGATTCAGTAATCGCTATGTAAATAGCAGCGCGATCGTTCCTTCCGACATAGCATAGCTATATCATAGCCAAGGTTATAGACTTAGCAAAAAAATTCGTATATAAATGTATCCGCGTGATCTGAATGTGTGCATGTAACTGTGGGGACGTTGTTCGATTCGCTGGGCAGGAGGTTGGCAAGGTCTGACGAAACAGGCGGGAATTAAAATAGAGAAATAGTAGTAGTAGTAGTAGTATACAGCTCTGTGACCGCTTTCTGGGGCTCTTGCAGCTACATGGCTGCGCTACCATCAAAAGCAAGGAACCTTTGGACTCCTTTGGAGTGAATGATTTGTCGGTTTTCCTGTATTGCCTTTCCTTTGCAGATGATGATACAGCCTTTTGTCTCGTGATGTAACCGTAATTAAGCGTTGTCCCGCAATATATATATATATATATATATATATATATATATATATATATATATATATATATATATATATATATATCAGGTGTTTGCTTTGAAGAATGTATGTGAGAAATACTTAGAAAAGCAAATGGATTTGTATGTAGCATTTATGGATCTGGAGAAGGCATATGATAGAGTTGATAGAGATGCTCTGTGGAAGGTATTAAGAATATATGGTGTGGGAGGCAAGTTGTTAGAAGCAGTGAAAAGTTTTTATCGAGGATGTAAGGCATGTGTACGTGTAGGAAGAGAGGAAAGTGATTGGTTCTCAGTGAATGTAGGTTTGCGGCAGGGGTGTGTGATGTCTCCATGATTGTTTAATTTGTTTATGGATGGGGTTGTTAGGGAGGTAAATGCAAGAGTCTTGGAAAGAGGGGCAAGTATGAAGTCTGTTGGGGATGAGAGAGCTTGGGAAGTGAGTCAGTTGTTGTTCGCTGATGATACAGCGCTGGTGGCGGATTCATGTGAGAAACTGCAGAAGCTGGTGACGGAGTTTGGTAAAGTGTGTGGAAGAAGAAAGTTAAGAGTAAATGTGAATAAGAGCAAGGTTATTAGGTACAGTAGGGTTGAGGGTCAAGTCAATTGGGAGGTGAGTTTGAATGGAGAAAAACTGGAGGAAGTGAAGTGTTTTAGATATCTGGGAGTGGATCTGTCAGCGGATGGAACCATGGAAGCGGAAGTGGATCATAGGGTGGGGGAGGGGGCGAAAATTTTGGGAGCCTTGAAAAATGTGTGGAAGTCGAGAACATTATCCCGGAAAGCAAAAATGGGTATGTTTGAAGGAATAGTAGTTCCAACAATGTTGTATGGTTGCGAGGCGTGGGCTATGGATAGAGTTGTGCGCAGGAGGATGGATGTGCTGGAAATGAGATGTTTGAGGACAATGTGTGGTGTGAGGTGGTTTGATCGAGTAAGTAACGTAAGGGTAAGAGAGATGTGTGGAAATAAAAAGAGCGTGGTTGAGAGAGCAGAAGAGGGTGTTTTGAAATGGTTTGGGCACATGGAGAGAATGAGTGAGGAAAGATTGACCAAGAGGATATATGTGTCGGAGGTGGAGGGAACGAGGAGAAGAGGGAGACCAAATTGGAGGTGGAAAGATGGAGTGAAAAGGATTTTGTGTGATCGGGGCCTGAACATGCAGGAGGGTGAAAGGAGGGCAAGGAATAGAGTGAATTGGAGCGATGTGGTATACAGGGGTTGACGTGCTGTCAGTGGATTGAATCAAGGCATGTGAAGCGTCCGGGGTAAACCAAGGAAAGCTGTGTAGGTATGTATATTTGCGTGTGTGGACGTGTGTATGTACATGTGTATGGGGGGGGCTGGGCCATTTCTTTCGTCTGTTTCCTTGCGCTACCTCGCAAACGCGGGAGACAGCGACAAAGTATAAAAAAAAAAAAAAAAAAAATATATATATATATATATATATATACATATATAAGAACATGTAATGTTCGCAGATAAATCAATGTAAACAACATTACAGTTTGTTCACAGTGATTCGCATGTGAACATTACATGCTCTGATAGACAGACATGACCGAGAAGCTCTGGCGATGATATCCGGGGGGGGTGGTCCTCTGGACCAGAGTGTGGGCGGCCTGGCCACCCTTACATGCCCATAGCAAATGGACGCCGACGTAGAACTATATATATATATATATATATATATATATATATATATATATATATATATATATATATATATATATATATATATAAAAGTCACCGAGATTAACCGTTATCACCGGCCAGTTTGTCGTGCACGCCATGCTTATCCCGTGAGTCGTAATGCTGCTCGATACAAAACTGTAACAAAAATAAGCTGATTGCATAAGCAAACGAAATTATGCATGAAAGTTTTTGCTCGTCTGTGGTCAAGTGGTTGCGCCATTCGCTTGCTGTTCCCTATAGCCTGGGTTCAACTCTTGTGCGCGCAATGGTAAAAAAAAAAAAAAATATATATATATATATATATATATATATATATATATATATATATATATATATATATATATATATATTTATATATATATATATATATATATATATATATATATATATATATATATATATATATATATATATATATATATATCTATATGACTAATTCTCCAGTTTTGTCCTATAGAACACGTCCACATAATTGAATATTTGCTTCATGGAAGATTATTGCTTTTTTCACAAGTCATATCGATAAATATTTTCCATCATAATGTTTATTATTCTAATCATGTTTGTTTTAAAAGCATCCAAATCAACTTTGCTCCCTCATAACATTTAAGTTCAACGTTTGAACAACATCTATTGTCATAATTATTCATGCATTCGTTAGGAATTGTTTTTCTTCGGGTTATTTCATCTGTTCGTTTATTTGATCCTTTATTACTTGCTTATTTTCGTAAGAGAGTCTTGTGTGAGCCGGAGAGCCTGGCAGCGCTCAGTGCCTGTGAAAGTTGGCCATGCCGGCCGGCCCAGAGCTCCCCGAGCAGCAACACTTTCTATAGTTTTCGATCCGTAGCCTAGGGCTGTAAGACGCTGTTAGCCACCTCTGTACTCGGGGAGGCAGGAATTCCGCTATTATTTTGAAATTGCTGTGTTTTGAGGCGTTTGAACAACGGGCAAAAACACGGTCAAATCTTCACTTTTCGACACGGAATACCCTGCGAGGTTTTTGTACCGAAGGGCATCACTCTGGGAAAAGTTTAGTATAGAAAGCTTTGGTCACGTTTTGACGCGTGATTTATATAAAAGACTTAAGTTAGACGTGGAAACGTAATGAGGTGTAGGCCATACATTTTGAAACCTAACCTACTTCACGTGGCGTTTGAAATCATCTACCACACAAGTACTGCTCATACTATTCAGCTACTTCTGTCACTATCGCTTACTCTGGTTTACCCTGTCATCGTAAACGATATTCTTGACGGGGAGAAAGTCTTTCTAGGCCAGTGGTCTGACACCTGTGGAAAACGCGGATCATAAGACACACTGGCGGTGGCGTGTGTGTTAGGAGTAGAGGTGGAGGAGAACCAGAAAACGGCCTTCTCCAACCTCGTCTCGTAAAGTCAAAGTATATAGGGGACACTCGAGGCATCCCGATGTGGCAAAGGACTCTCGCGGGGTTTGACTTTCTCTCAACCGTGTACACAGGATTTCTAGGGTGCATGACTCTCCACACTCAACAACAGTAGGTAGTCGGTGAGTGCGTCAGGTGAGGGTCGTCCTCGCGGCCCGCCAGGTCGTACTAGATATTAGTAAGGCAAATAGAAAGTTGTAAGAGAAGAGCCAGTTGTACGTTTTGCTTCATCAGATCTGTCAGGGAAGGAGGGAAAGGAGCATATAATTGGGATTTAATTCATTTGTTATTCTCGAGGACAACAACTTCCCTCTAGACGAGATCGACTGATAAATGAATTCTTCAGTTCGAAACCCGACGTTTGTCCTGGAAGGAGTGGAGTTACCGTTCTTGATTAAGACATTCCACATAACATTCATACTGTAGCAGCACGTTAGGAGGGGAGAATAGACGGCGAAGAGTGAATAAATCAAAACAGTAACTGTGGATTAAATTTTGCGGTTGCAAAAGAAAAAAAAAGGCACACTCCATAATCGATTTTGTATTTAGCACGATACAGATGTAAGTGGATGGAACTGTGTTGTATATGTTGGCCGATATATATATATATATATATATATATATATATATATATATATATATATATATATTTTTCATACTATTCGCTATTTCCCGCGATAGCGAGGTAGCGTTAAGAACAGAGGACTGGGCCTTTTTTGGAATATCCTCACCTGGCCCCCTCTGTTCCTTCTTTTGGGAAAAAAAAAAAAAAAAAAAAAACGAGAGGGGAGGATTTCCAGCCCCCCGCTCCCTCCCCTTTTAGTCGCCTTCTACGACACGCAGGGAATACGTGGGAATTATTCTTAATCCCCTATCCCCAGGGATAATATATATATATATATATATATATATATATATATATATATATATATATATATATATATATATATATATATATATATACATATATATATATATATATATATATATATATATATATATATATATATATATATTTTTTTTTTTTTAACTATTCGCCATTTCCCGCGTTAGCGAGGTAGCGTTAAGAACAGAGGACTGGGCCATTGAGGGAATATCTTCACCTGGCCCCCTTCTCTGTTCCTTCTTTTGGAAAAAAAAAAAAAATTGAGAGGGGAGGATTTCCAGCCCCCCGCTCCCTCCCCTTTTAGTCGCCTTCTACGACACGCAGGGAATACGTGGGAAGTATTCTTTCTCCCCTATCCCCAGGGATATATATATATATATATATATATATATATATATATATATATATATATATATATATATATATATATATATACAGCACTCCATCTGCTTGTGGCTACCCCTCGAGTGAAAAGTCACCTTCGGCAAGGTTAGGTTATCGGAGAACATTCCCGCACGATCTTCTCACTCCAAAGTTGACCAACCTTTCCCTGCTACTGATTATAGCGGAACATTGAAGCTGCAGGCAGGAACCCCTAGAGAAGGGATCCTGGTGTTGATATGTATGATAGAGTAACAGAGAGGTAAGAGAGATGTAATAGGAGTGTGGTTGAGAGAGTTGAAGAGGGCGTGTTGAAATGGTTTGGACATGCCTGGGCCTGAACATGCAGGAGGGTGAAATGTGAGTACGGGATAGAGTCAGTTGGAACGATGTGGTATACAGAGGGCGACGTTGTGTCATTGGACTCACCTGAAGTTGTCGGGGAAACCATGTAAAGGTCTGTGAGTCCCTGTTGTAAACATGGGGTTATAGCTTATGGATATCAAGCGTGGCAAATAAAGAATGGACATGACCGAATGCAATCACTTGTTAACGCGGGAAACGTCAGACAAGTATGATATATATATATATATATATATATATATATATATATATATATATATATATATATATATATATATATATCATAGCTGCCTGATCAGTATACAGGTCCCAACAGTTTACTCAAACACACATTGTGCTGAAGAGTCGTGTCTGCCACATTTACAAGGTTGTGTCCCCTGGTTGCGTGGCTGTCGAGGCAAGGTCCCGGACAGTGAGGTCAGAGTGGCAAATTAATGCACTGGAAAGAAATAATTTCTCTGTTTTTCGTGAGTGGATGCGCCTGTTAGCTGTATAACTTACGATTTATTTTCTCGCATTAGTGTGTGTGTGAGATTTTTGATGTGTTTAATATCGTTTTTCTTAATGTTATGAAACTGACATCTGTACAAAAAGATACTATCTCTGTCAGTGCAATAGACTAATGGTAGGAATCCACTGTGTAGCGAATATTACTGAGCTAAATATCCCATCAGAAGGCAAGATAAACTTTACAGTGAGAACTGGTGATTTAAGTTTCGTACGCTTTACTGTGAGAGTATGTGATTAAGCTTCATGCCGTCAAGCCGTACATGTACGTGAGACAGTGTGTGTATACTTACGACGCATCGTAGAACTCGCTGCAGAACAAAATACGAGGTTCCGATAAAGGAATCGTGTGTGGGTTCCGATAAAGGAATCGTGTGTGGGTTCCGATAAAGGAATCGTGTGTGGGTTCCGATAAAGGGGTCGTGTGTGAGTTAATCGTTGCCAAGTGTTATATGAGAGAGGAGAGAGTGTGTGTATGTGGGCCGAAAGCCAGCAGCCCATGGGTGGGTAAGGGAGAAGAAAAGAACAGCTACCTGGGCCAGAGGAGAAAAACTTGAGATTCTGTCATACTGGCTCACTGCGGCAGCCATCACTGACCTTCCTAATACCCAGGTGGGTAGTACCGGTAGGAGAGAGAGAGAGAGAGAGAGAGAGAGAGAGAGAGAGAGAGAGAGAGAGAGAGAGAGAGAGAGAATAAATTATAACTTTCTAAAGTATAGGTGAAAATTAGTTTGACGAGTTCTGAGGTTGTTTTCCTACATACAGCCAGTGGGTATTTAGAGCAACGTGGGAATTTCCTTTACGCAGAGAGAGAGAGAGAGAGAGAGAGAGAGAGAGAGAGAGAGAGAGAGAGAGAGAGAGAGAGAGAGAGAGAGAGAGAGAATCCTGTAAAATATCCCTTTCACGTAGTCGGCCCAAAACGAAAGTGAAGGAGGTCCGAGCCAGGCAGGGACCCCACCCAACACGCCCGGCGGGGGAGGCACACCTGCTACATTTCCCCTACATTCCTACCGGAGCTAAGGTCGTGGTAGATTCGTAGAGTCGCGTGGGTTGGGGTGGGGAGGAGGGGAGGGCAGGCTCCGAGTCTTCTTTATGGGCGAGATGAAAGTGGTGGAGTCGGCTTTACCTGGGGAGATATGAAATCTAGTAATCACATCTTCGTCTATGGGTCAAGAAGTTTGGATCAGTATTTACATGGTTGTATTTGTAGAAATGGAGGTACCGTTATTGTAAAAATAAAAACAGGTTTTGATAATGTTACTTCGATGCACTGGCTTTCCTTTAAGGGGTGGTTCAGGCAGCTAAAGATGTCTTAGGTGGCGCAGGCTAGCTTTGGGTGTTGTGGCTTGCGGGAGGGTCGCTGAGTGTGGTAGCGCCGCCATGGCTGGGCAGGCCACGCTCTGCCTGGTTTTCACTGCTCTAGTTCTTGTACTCGCCCCGCGCCACCTTGGTGGCGCTCGACCGGGCACTGCCCCATGCCAGTAGGGAGAGGGGTGGTCATGAAGTACTGCCCTTGCTATTATCACTCTCTCCTCTGCTACTTTTCCATATATCGTATGATACACGGGTCTGGCCTGGTCAAGCCATCTTCTTAGATTCTTACCTTCGTGTTCAGGGAACACACTTTGTCTTCAAAGACAGCAATTTCTTCCTTCACTGTAGGAAACGTACGGTATTCAGACTGGTGGTTCTCTTGCCAGACCAGGGAAGCAACACATCATGTGACAGCACACGTACTGAGAGATCAATGCTTGTGTGGGCAGAGTTAGGTGTTCTGGACATTGCATTGTCCATCCGCCGCTAAACATTCTTGTCTTCATGATTACCCAGGTACAAAGACATGGTACGAACTTCATATTCACACCATTGTATCCACTGTGGTGACAAACTGATTGGGCTTTAGGGCATGCAACTGCAGAAATTTGCATAATAGGAAAACAAATTATTTTTTGTTTCCCTTATCCCTTAGAAAACACATAACAGTAACCTCATATTTACACCATCCGTAATCTCTAATCTCTATCCAGTAGACGAGGCAAGTAAATTTTGTAACACGGATCACTTGAAATTCACCCTCACCCTTTTTTTACACCACCGTTTTTCTATTCTAAGTACTAGTCTAGGTTACATTAGATTACGTTTGTACCCTGACGAAATCTAACCTAACCTACGAATATGTTTGGACAACCTGAGAACATTATATGCCAAGGTTTTTCATACTTCCATCATGGGTGCTTCTTGAGAAGGTAACGAGTTGATTGTAGCCCTTCGGATACGTACATGCATAAAGTTTCATATCAGAAAAACCTGATTTCTGATTTTTTCTTAGTCATTACTTGGGAGTGCTGTGATGGGAAGTCGGAATATATCATGTATATGTATTAGGCGAAGACAAAGATCGGGGGCATACAAATTTTTACAAATTCATAAATTCATTTATTATGAATTGCTAGATCTCGTGTCAAACCTACTTTCTATTAATGTGTTAGTCTGACGAATATTTTGGCATCTGCATATTCCTGAGCTCATTAGCATAATTTCTGCATCTCATAACTCGTGTCAATTGATGCTACGTACTTATAGAGGTATTGGTCAGAGAAAAATGTTACTTTTTTACGAATACTGACGAGCTCACTGGCATTTTGTTTGATGCACATTGATGAGCTTGATAGCTTATTCTCTGAAGAAATAACTCGTTCAATTATGGGAGCTTCGTGTTTAGCATGGTCTTTTGTCCCACAGCTACATAGTATATGACATTATGTTGGTGCCCCAGTGGTTGTCATTTGTGCTCTTCCTTACCTTCGTCTATCTGTCGTCACAGTTTTTGTTAGTATAACTCGGGAATAATACACAAAAAAACACAGCACATGATAAAGCTTAGGTACCACCTGTGGAGGTGAACTGTTTAGATTTTGGGGTCATGTAATTGTATAAATCTGTATACTAATTGGGACTATTTTTTCAGGAGTGCTTAGTCATGGAAAGGTCATATTTATAAGATATATCGTTTGGAGGCATTTTTTTGTATTGGCAGATCAGTGGTCTGTGTATGAGCCTTTTGTAGAAGCAGCTCTGACAAGCAGGGATCTTAGCTATGTTGAAACATGCTCAAGCACTTAGTTAGCCGCCTGGTAATGCTGATACCAAAACTAGTAAGTCTGATCTTTTAGGTGTGCGTTTATATTAAAACAAGTTCAGGCAGGAATTTTTTGTTTTAAGTCTCTCCATATAATGAAGATGTCCTATTGGTTTATTTAGCAGCAGGTCATAGATTTTAACAGAACAAGTTGATGACCTTTGACAAGAGATTTTATTTCATTGTTTCACCTCTGTATATAACAGGTCACTTCTATATATCAACATCAACATGCATTCTTCTATCAATTAAAAAAAAATTGCTTTCATACATTTTCAATTGTTTAATTCTCGTCTTCACACACCCAGCATGACTTTCAACGGAAAGCCCCACCTAATGTATGTTAAATGTACATTTCTGAAACCCTCTCTCTCTTGTTTAACATCAACCTCCGCTATCACATAAGAAGATATACAGTTATAGCCACAGCTGCTAAAACTACTCACTCCCAGTCCTCGTTGAGAGAAACGAGAACTGGGTTGGGTCATGTGGTGACAAATATCGCCAACACAGACAAACCAGTTAAATGCCCCCACAAGTTACCTCAGTGAGAAAAGATCTGCATACAGAAGCTACAACAGCACTTGCATTTATCCACTCCTGGGGTCACTAAGCCCAGCCTCGTCTTGTAACCATCAATTGAAATAACAATTTCGTATGTTTCACGATCACTGTGTGTTTTGAAATGGTTTGGTCATATGGAGAGAATGAGAGAGGAAAAATTGACAAAGAGGTATATGTGTCAGAGGTGGAAGGAATGAGGAGAAGTGGGATACCAAATTGGAGGTGGAAAGATGATGTGAAAAATATTTTGAGCAATTGGGGCCTGAACATGAAGGAGAGTGAAAGGCGTGCAAAGAATAGAGTGAATTGAAACGATGTGGTATACCGGGGTCGACGTGCAGTCAATGAACTGAACCACGGCATGTGAAGCATCTGGGGTAAACCACGGAAAGTTTTATGGGGCCTGGATGTGGGAAGGGAGCTGTGGTTTTGGTGCATCATACATGACAGCTAGAGACTGAGTGTGAACGAATGTGGCCTTTGTTGTCTCTTCCTAGCGCTACCTCGCGCGCATGCTGGGGGAGGGGGTTGTGATTTCATGTGTGGTTGGGTGGCGACGGGAATGAATGGAGGCAGCAAGTATGAATTATGTACGTGTATATATGTATATGTCTGTGTATGTATATATATGTATAAGTTTAAATGTATAGGTATGTATATGTGTGTGTGTGTAGACGTGGATGTATATACATGTGTATGTGGGTGTTGGGCCATTCTTTGGTCTGTTTCCTTGCGCTACCTTGCTGACGTGGGAGACAGCAACAAAGTATAATAAATAAATATATATAAATAAATAAATTTTTTTTTTTTTCAAACTATTTGCCATTTCCCGCATTAGCGAGGTAACGTTAAGAACAGAGGACTGGGCCTTTGGGGGAATATCCTCACCTAACCCCCTTCTCTGTTCCTTCTTTTGGAAAATTAAAAAAAAAACGAGAGGGGAGGATTTCCTAAAAGGGGAGGGAGCGGGGGGCTGGAAATCCTCCCCTCTCGTTTTTTTTTTTTTTTTTAACATTTTCAGCTTATAAGTATTGGTTCAGTAATAAAATGTCAATTGGAGATATGAAACCATAATTACTAATAATATAATATTACTAATAATATCCCTGGGGATAGGGGAGAAAGAATACTTCCCACGTATTCCCTGCGTGTCGTAGAAGGCGACTAAAAGGGGAGGGAGCGGGGGGCTGGAAATCCTCCCCTCTCAATTTTTTTTTAATTTTCCAAAAGAAGGAACAGAGAAGGGGGCCAGGTGAGGATATTCCCTCAGTGGCCCAGTTCTCTGTTCTTAACGCTACCTCGCTAACGCGGGAAATGGCGAATAGTTTGAAAAAAAAAAATATATATATATATATATATATATATATATATATATATATATATATATATATATTTTTTTTTTTTTATACTTTGTCGCTGTCTCCCGCGTTTGCGAGGTAGCGCAAGGAAACAGACGAAAGAAATGGCCCAACCCCCCCCCATACACATGTATATACATACGTCCACACACGCAAATATACATACCTACACAGCTTTCCATGGTTTACCCCAGACGCTTCACATGCCTTGATTCAATCCACTGACAGCACGTCAGCCCCGGTATACCACATCGCTCCAATTCACTCTGTTCCTTGCCCTCCTTTCACCCTCCTGCATGTTCAGGCCCCGATCACACAAAATCTTTTTCACTCCATCTTTCCACCTCCAATTTGGTCTCCCTCTTCTCCTTGTTCCCTCCACCTCCGACACATATATCCTCTTGGTCAATCTTTCCTCACTCATCCTCTCCATGTGCCCAAACCACTTCAAAACACCCTCTTCTGCTCTCTCAACCACGCTCTTTTTATTTCCACACATCTCTCTTACCCTTACGTTACTCACTCGATCAAACCACCTCACACCACACATTGTCCTCAAACATCTCATTTCCAGCACATCCATCCTCCTGCGCACAACTCTATCCATAGCCCACGCCTCGCAACCATACAACATTGTTGGAACCACTATTCCTTCAAACATACCCATTTTTGCTTTCCGAGATAATGTTCTCGACTTCCACACATTCTTCAAGGCCCCCAGAATTTTCGCCCCCTCCCCCACCCTATGATCCACTTCCGCTTCCATGGTTCCATCCGCTGCCAGATCCACTCCCAGATATCTAAAACACTTCACTTCCTCCAGTTTTTCTCCATTCAAACTCACCTCCCAATTGACTTGACCCTCAACCCTACTGTACCTAATAACCTTGCTCTTATTCACATTTACTCTTAACTTTCTTCTTCCACACACTTTACCAAACTCAGTCACCAGCTTCTGCAATTTCACACATGAATCAGCCACCAGCGCTGTGTCATCAGCGAACAACAACTGACTCACTTCCCAAGCTCTCTCATCCCCAACAGACTTCATACTTGCCCCTCTTTCCAAAACTCTTGCATTTACCTCCCTAACAACCCCATCCATAAACAAATTAAACAACCATGGAGACATCACACACCCTTGCCGCAAACCTACATTCACTGAGAACCAATCACTTTCCTCTCTTCCTACATGTACACATGCCTTACATCCTCAATAAAAACTTTTCACTGCTTCTAACAACTTTCCTCCCACACCATATATTCTTAATACCTTCCACAGAGCATCTCTATCAACTCTATCATATGCCTTCTCCAGATCCATAAATGCTACATACAAATCCATTTGCTTTTCTAAGTATTTCTCACATACATTCTTCAAAGCAAACACCTGATCCACACATCCTCTACCACTTCTGAAACCACACTGCTCTTCCCCAATCTGATGCTCTGTACACGCCTTCACCCTCTCAATCAATACCCTCCCATATAATTTACCAGGAATACTCAACAAACTTATACCTCTGTAATTTGAGCACTCACTCTTATCCCCTTTGCCTTTGTACAATGGCACTATGCACGCATTCCGCCAATCCTCAGGCACCTCACCATGAGTCATACATACATTAAATAACCTTACCATATATATATATATATATATATATATATATATATATATATATATATATATATATATATATATATATATATATATATATGCGGCACAAAATCACAGGTGCCAGTACACATAGCATATACATTATATTTAAAGATGCAAAAAAATAATGCTCACTTGAGGACTTTGTTCCAGCACTATCTCACTGCCCATCATATCTTTCAGGCTGTGGTTCCAACACCAACTTATTGCCCATCAGATGCTCGCATGAGAGCGTGGTGTCATCTGTCATCACTGATTGCTCATCATATGTTCCCCTGAGGAGGTGGTTCCGTTACCATCATATTGCCCCCAGGTGCTTTCCATGAGGACATGGTTTCATCACTAGCTTACCGCCTATCAGATGCTCCGATGAAGATGTGGTTACATCACTAGTTCATTGCCCATCAGGTTTCCCTTGACAACTTCGTTCCATCAATAACTTGTTGCCCATCAGATCTTCCCATGAGGACGTGGTTCCTTTACAATCTTATTGCCAATCAGATTTCCTCATGAGGACGTGGTTCCATCACTTGCTTATGCATACACACACAAAAAAAAAGTTTACTGTAATTCTTAGATGCACAATACCTATTTTATCATCAAATGTCTGACTGTTACAACTGGGTGGTTTATAAGCATTGTAGGTAAGCCAAATTTAGATAAGCATGTAATCATTCAAGAATTTTGCTACTCCAAGTTATTGCTTGAACTTTGCTAAAAGTCTATCAAAGATGTAATTGGGATTTCCAAATAGGACAAAAACTATTCTGATCAACATCCTGACAAAATCATCTTGCTAATTCACCTTCTCTTTTGCACTAGGAACCAACATTAGCAGCCGCAGCAGCAGCAACAGTTGAATGTGTTAGTTGATAGGGTGAGTAACGTAATGTATTTGGGATTAGGTGGTGTGCTGAGTGGAGAGTCCTGATATATGGTATGGTGAAAAAGAGAAGGACCGTTGCAAAACCCTTGCAAAAGATGAAGTGTGGCAAAGGTGGATGAAGCTTCTGTTGTTTATCAAGAAAGGGCAATAGTAGTGTGGTTGATTGGTTGGTCCGGCTATTCAGCGTTTGTATGGCCAAAGATGTGGTGGGAAAGAATTCTGTTCTGTATACCTGGTTAGGTGTTTGGAGTGGTGGTGATTGAGAGGTTGGTGGCAAGCACCAATCATCAGACTGGGAGAAACAGTGTGGCTTCTAGAGTAGTAAAGGATATGTGAAAAAGAAATTTGATTTGAAAAGGGTGAACATGAGAAATACTTGGAGAGAGAAGATGTGGTCATTATGGATTTGGAGAAAGAGTATGATAATGTTAAGAGAGGTCTTGTATGAGGTGCAATGAATATAAGATACCAAATGCCATGAAGAGCTTTTACTTGGCAAGTAAGGCATGTGTGTAAGCAGGATCAGAGGTGGAGGTGGGTGTTTGTCAATGTGTGTCACTGTAGTTAGTTATCTTTTTATGGATGGGGTGGAGAAGTAAATGAATACAAGAATATTAGAATGAGGGGTGGGTCTCTGATATACTGTATTTGGGGGTTGGAGGAATGGTAGTAGAATCAGTTACTATCTGAAAATAACATGGCTCTATAGTGGCTGACTGAAAACTCAAAAACCTGGGAACAGAGTTTGGGAAAGTGTGAAAGAAGTATAATGAGAGTAAATGTGAACAAAAGCTAAGGTAAAAAGGTGTAGCAGGATGGTTTTTGTGATTCAAATGGGGAGGAACTGCAGGAAGGGGGAAAAATAGCATGGGAGATACATAATACCATGGAAATTTTATGGGAAAGTGTGAACAGAAAAAGCTCCCAACCAGTTTAATAACATACGCTCTGGTGCTGGATTAAGGAAACAAAAGGTTAAAATATAATGTGTAATATTGAATTATTTGCTGACATTGGCTAATAATGAGGTAATCATGTAACCTTGATGAAAGGTACCAATATTCTTTGTATTTTCTACTTCAGGATTTGGTTTATTCCCATGTTTAACCACTAAACATGAAAAATCATTTTTGTCCACAGAACTTCTTAGCATTATTCTTGGTCATTTAATCTCTATTCAGAGTGAAGAAATATTTGTATGTAATAATGTAAAAATTATTTGGTATTTAGAAAAAAATTTTTAAGAGCTCCTTGGAGTCTGCTTTTGTGGAAAGGGTAATTTTAGGTCTTTGAGACTTAACAGTTGGGTATAAAAAAAAGATTTACCATTTGTGCAGGCTTTAATGAATTTGAACTTGCACTTTTCATTTAACATACTTCTGTACTGTTACATGATGAAAAAGTCATTTTCTGAATTCCCATAATGGCTAAAATTATCATGAAAATAACTTTTGGAAAATCCAGAAGGGACAGACTGTAAGGTCAAGACACTGGGGAAATAAACCACCTACTAGTGAGAGATAGTTGCCTACCATGGATGCATTAAGGCCAAATGGACACCCTACTTTGGACAAATCATTTTCATTGACCTCCTTGGTTTTTGGAATGTGTATGAGTTGTGATATATCAGCTAGGAGTTGGAAGGTTTGGCTGTTACTGTAATATGCAAATCAGTAGTATCAGAAAAACATCGTTTTTCTCATGTATTTTTCCCAATACACTTTAATGTCTCTACTCTGGTGCTTCATACTTTGGCACATGCAGAGGTAATGGCACTTGGTAAAATGGTATTCTGTTGTCTTGGCATTGCTGTAGCCCTGGCATTTGTGTGTCAACATCTTTTTTTTTTCTTTTCAATCCAAGGGAATCTGTTGTTCTTCCTTGTCTCTGTGTATTCTACCCTTACACGGGTATCCAACAAGCATCCAAGATGCAGTGATGAGTGTAGTAGTGCTCTTAGTATGAAAAGAAAGCTTATGATTATGCATAAAGTAAAAGATTTCACATTAGGTAGAGAAGGGCATATCAGTGCACAACCCATGCAACCATTTTGGTGTTTCTTTATCACATAAGGAATTAATGTAAATGTTACCAGAATTTTTTGTTGTCCAAATATGGGCATTTCTAGGATCGGATTAGTACAAAGAGCAAGATCAGCCAACCATGATAAACTTACATACATATACTATGGGTTAAGCAATGAATAATCAAGATGTACCCATTTCTGGCCCTGTTTTACTTAAAAAAAGACCAAGCAATTTCATTTGCAGTTAGAGAAAAGGAAGCCTTGTGAATTCTTTACCAGGTGAGTGCAAATAATTGGAACACCATGGTATCCACTGCCTGGAAATGAGAGGTAATACACTGCCTACGGATAAGGTGGCTGCTGAGGAGCAAATACATGATTTCTCAAAGTTGTTGAGATGAAGAGGTAACTCCTACACATATCTACTGTGCTGATGAGGCTGACCTGTCTTGGCATGGTATTCCAAAAAATGGCTTGCCAGTAAAGATGAAATTGTGGTAACAAAAGTCAAAGAGGCCAAGGGCAGGCTTACTGTTCTGATGTGCACTAACACTGCTAGAGCACTCACGTAAATTGCTGGTGGTTGGCAAAAGTACTACACCTCATGCCTCGAATGGAGTGAAGGATATATCAGTGATTTACTGTAACAATAACAGTGCCTTAACAATTGATTCTTATATTATTGTGGGTGTTCGAAAGCATTGCTGTAAGATGGTACTGGCTACAAACTATACAATTGATCATATCTTGAATAAATCTTCTGTCCAGCCAAATAGTGAAAGTTTAGCAGATAACTGTTCTGTCCAATGAATACTGAAGGTTTAGCAAAACAGGTTGATTGATAAGTACAGTGAGGACTACGGTTGAAACGTTAAGCTTGAATAAATATATATCCATCTATATCTCCGATGCCTGTTTCATCCAGAGCTCCCTCAAAGGGAAGGCCATGGCAATAGAGTTTCCATAACTACCATAATCCAATGCTGCTTCTTAGCCTTTAGCACCTCACCCTTAACAGGCCACAGGCAGAGGGCAACTCTAGAACAGAGTTTGTGGAGACATTTTCTCTCAACTTCCTCCTTTCACACATTCTTGTTGATCCTCAATTAAACAGGAAACTGCAAACAGGCAAGAAAAAACAAATACTAACAATAAAAGGATTGCATTACAAATGAAAGCTAAGAATGGATGTGATCAAGTGAGGCCTTTTCTTCATCTGTTTCTATTGCCACTCCACTTATGAGGGAAACAGTGAAAAAGTACAAAAGAAAGAAGAAAAAACAGTGAAAAAGTACAAAAGAAAGAAGAAAAAACAATGAAAGAGAAGTAACAGCTTTAAAAAACCCTCGCTTACTGATTTTATATGTAACAGCATGTTCCAGATCCCCTTTAACACAAGATACATAATTACAAAGAAGTTCAGTCTATATCTCTCCCCAATTCTGTGGATCAAATGCATCAGACTTGTTAAAGGAAACTGCAGGCAAAACACCCACAGCCATGTCTAACTGTAATAAACACTTTCTGAGTGTGGGGTCCCTACATTAACACCCAACCCCTTTAATTGGTGTCCATAACAACTATGGACATGGAAGATATAATCTTTAAGGCATTTTCCCTAAAGCTTCCTACAAGAAAGTTAGAAGACTATGCTTCACCATTTGGAAGAGCAACATTCTCATCTCTAAACAGCCAACTTAAAGATAATTATGAATGTTCATAAAATAGGACTGAGGATTAATATCCTCCTTTTTTTAACCAATATTGGTGACTCCCAGTCATGTACTAAATCCCAAGTTGCTCAAGTCCTATATACTTGGTGCCACTTACATTCACAGTTGGACAGGATCGGATGCCTTATCCTAAACTGAATAAATCATTAACCTGTTCAGTTCTAGCTGCAAACAGCACCACTATCAACTGGTTAACGTTGCAAGTATGTAAACATTTTATGTGAAGCAGTCCTATTGCCTAACTTGAACATTGACTGTCAAATCTTATGCCTACTGTGTCAGAGGTAGCTACTTATATGACTAATAATAATAGTTCTATCACAGTACTTTAAAAAACAAATATCAATTTTGAAATAAATTACTGAGTCCTCCTGAGCAGCAGAACATGGATTACAAATTTGTGCAGAACAAAGGATATCATAGATTTCAAGTAATCTACAATAAAAACATGTATCAGGAAAGCAAAACTCCATATAATTTCTTCATTCTCTAATATGGTCCCCTTAGCAATATCAATACCAGTACTGTGGAAAAATCCATAATTCAGTAACTTCTAGACCTAAAGACTGCTGGACTACTAAAGACACTAGAATGTAACAACTACTTTAACTGTACAACTCGGTCCTTCATTTTATCTAATTGTTAATATTCACTATCTATTTCTAATTTTCTCTTAAACTGAATATTCTGAATTACAAGTAACATACAAGTTCTTGACAAACAGAAAATAATTATTCTTATTCTCATAATCATATTTACTAGAAATGTTCAGATATCATCAAAGATTTTAAAATCTCGTAGTTACATCTTGCCTAATTTCTTGTTTCATTTTATTTTTCTAGGGTACCACTACGTTGTTAATGAACCTCTGTGGTAAAGCAGTTAGTGTTGCTGACCATGACGCGTTCATGAACCACCAACAGTGGAGCACATAGGTTCGAATTCTGATTGCAACAGTTGGCCCACAGTCGACCCAGATGTTCATTCTTCTCAAAGAGCTGGTCAATAAAATGGGTACCTGGCTTAGGTAAGGCTCCTGGGAGCCTTGAAGAATGTTTGGAAGTTGAGAACATTATCTCTCTGAAAGCAAAAATGGGTATGTTTGAAGGAATAGTAGTTCCAACAATGTTGTATGGTTGCGAGGCGTGGGATATGGATAGAGTTGTGCGCAGGAGGGTGGATGTGCTGGAAATGAGATGTTTGAGGACAATATGTGGTGTGACGTGGTTTGATCGAGTAAGTAATGTAAGGGTTAGAGAGATGTGTGGAAATAAAAAGTGCGTGGTTGAGAGAGCAGAAGAGGGTGTTTTGAAATGGTTTGGGCACATGGAGAGAATGAGTGAGGAGAGATTGACCAAGAGGATATATGTGTCGGAGGTGGAGGGAACGAGGAGAAGTGGGAGACCAAATTGGAGGTGGAAAGATGGAGTGAAAAAGATTTTGAGTGATCAGGGCCTGAACATGCAGGAGGGTGAAAGGCGGGCAAGGAATAGAGTGAACTGGATCGATGTGGTATAACTGGGTCGACGTGCTGTCAATGGATTGAATCAGGGCACGTAAAGCGTCTGGGGTAAACCATAGAAAGTTCTGTGGGGCCTGGATGTGGAAAGGGAGCTGTGGTTTCGGGCATTTTTACATGACAACTAGAGACTGAGTGTGAACGAATGGGGCCTTTGTTGTCTTTTCCTAGTGCTACCTCGCACACATGAGGGGGGAAGGGGATGTTATTCCATGCGTGGCAAAGTGGCGATGGGAATAAATAAAGGCAGACAGTATGAATTATGTACATGTGTATATATGTATATGTCTGTGTGTGTATACATATGTGTACATTGAGATGTATAGGTATGTATATTTGCGTGTGTGGACGGGTATGTACATACATGTGTATGGGGGTGGGTTGGGCCATTTCTTTCATCTGTTTCCTTGTGCTGCCTCACAAACGCGGGAGACAGCGACAAAGCAAAATAATAATAAAAAATATATACACCTAGCTGCATACAATAATTCCAGCTAAATACTGTTTCAGCCAGATATATAAACTACAAGACAGAGGATGTGACATTTGCCCTTTCATGCCCTGCTTAGATCAAAGATGAGGAATGATTTGGTACCCTAAAATTATTCTCCCTAAAAGGCACAGACTCTTAGGAGATCTAATTGAAGTTCTCAAATATATAATTTCAGCATGAAAAATTTGTTCACATTACACAGATTTTCAATGAGCAGAAATATTACCAAGATAAATGGAAGGATGTGTAAAAGCAGCATAGGCAATTTTTTTTTACACGAGTGTTTGAGCATGAAATAAACTATCTTCCGATAGTGTCAGAGAGGAATTTGGTTTTACTAGATTTGCTGGTAAAACTCAAAGATAACTTTTAAAGTCTTGTAACAACTTGTAACAGACTCAAAGGGAGATATAAACAGGAACTTTGTATGACTCCCTTGAACAATTTGTTCAGTGTCAAAAGCAATGCCTTTATCTTTGTTTCTACTGCCTCATCTAATGCAGCCAATCTTGTGAAATTAATAGTTTTTAAAGTATATTCTGCAGCTCGAATAAATGCTCACTAGACATTCTATGGATGTTTTTTTTTACAATACTGTAGAGGCAAATTTACAATAGTACTGCATAGTGTCCTATTATAGTCATGTTAGTTTGGGCCTTAAAGGTATGGGGTCTGGGTACGTGGGCCAAAGTAATATGCTTACAACAGTTATGGTCCCTTTTGTATGTGTTTCTTACCTGAGGCAACCTCTTTAGAAAGAAGTATTATTAGTTTAGCCTCATATAGCTTATTCTTGAACATCCTTAATAAGTTAAAACTGAAAGGGGAATAATTTTTTGCCTAACATATATGATTATGTGAGAATGAATGCTAAATGAAATTCTAAAATGACCATATTCACTTGGTGGCCAAACAGGTAAGGTGACCTGATCACTGCAACAAATGGATAATACGAACACTAGTATAAACTTTACAAAAACAGTAAAATGGTATTAACTTTACACAAGCACAACAGAAATGGTAAAGGATGTAAACAGGCATGATAAGAGCTTTTAAGATCACCCTGTTCCTATAGTCACTAAAACTAGCCAGCTTATTCCAAAAATTCTACTTACCATGTTGAGGGTTTACTAACAATCAACCTTGGATACCTAAGAACTATACATACTGATATAACAAACTTGTGTCACCTCTCAAGCAGTCTGTTTTGGCTCAGAATTTTCCCAACAACTAGACCACTTGAAGCAACACTGCAGTAATCAATGGTGCTTCTCACTCCAAGCCATAACATAGCTTTGGTAAAAAACTAACAATGACAATCATTCACCATACCCTAATATATCATTTAAAGAATAGGTAATCACCAATTGCAAAGTTCACCTCTCAGGCAGATATATATAGGTTAGATGACCTACTTCTGGACAGATGATGAAATGAATACATGACAGCAAATCATATAGTGACTGAGAATGGAACAGACATCAGATTAACAAAAGGGTGGATGTGTACACATATAGACACTGGGTGGTAACAGTTCTTCCTCTGCTATGTATAGACAAACTAGTTTTGAAAAAACTAGAGATTGAGAAAATTTAAAAACTTTATTCATATTGATTAGGATTTCATATTGGAACATAAGTTACCTCCGAGTATGAAGTAACCCTTTTGAGGCATAAAATTTAGATCAGATTGATCAGCTTTTGGTAAGATGTTGAAATACTCATCAGCATGCATCTACATTTCTAAGTTGCATAACTATACATCAGTCACTGTCTAAGAACAGAATGCAGAACTAAAGCTCAACCAAGGTGTAGATGCGCACATGAACACAGGTGCAGAGGCCAAGGATAGTAGAATAATTAACTCTTCCTCTAAAGGTGAACTGAAAGGGTCATAAGCAGACCTTGCCTACACCAGTACATGCTACTACAAAGTTTGACTTGCAACCGGAGAAACATTAAACTGAGAATACTCTTAACAGGAAAAAAAAAAAAAATAAGATCATTCAGGGATGGAGAAATTACTGTTCTGGCTAAAAAAAAATGTATATCTTCATATTCTACAAACATTAGTATTAATATTTCTTACCTTAAAAGCCACACTGCAGAAGCCTTCCACATTGGTATCCTTGTCAAATCTTTGGAAAGGTCAAACCTTATATATAAGCTTGTGAGCAAGGTTGTCAAGATCTTTATGTGATACTAATGCAGGGGGTAACTGCTTGTTTGCTTCAATTCTTGGCACTTCCTTGGTGAACTTTCAGCAGCAGGATGTTGAGGATGGTTGGGATGTCAGTTTGTTTTGATAGTTTGCCTTGTTCAAATGACATCTGAAACTACTTTCACTAAGTGGTCCCAAAAATGAATGTACTCATAACATTCAGTTTAGAGTAAAAAGAAAAAATAAAGATGCAAACATTTTCTTTCACAAACATTGGTGGGTCACACTGTTACTGATTAAATATGATACAGTTCATGGAAATCATACTACTACACTGTGAAATCCACAAATGCTAAAACAACTTATGGCCTTTCTTACGGAAAACCTGCATGTGTACTATACTTGCTGAACTAAATCACTGACATCTGTAATGAACTCTATCTACTACAACATTTCCAGTACACAAGACCTTGCCCATTTATCTATTACAATTCTCTTAATTAGTGGGCTAAAACTCTACTATCAATATCTCGAACACTATTTTCTTCAGGTACTCCCATCAAGGAGGTGGCCATGGCAAAAGAATCTCCCCTCATCACTGTTCTTACATCCCTCCCTTACATACACAATGCCACACATTCTTCCACCATTTCTCTCCCTCTAGTATTTTTCCAATCTATTTTCCCATGTTGAAGGTGGTCTTCCTCTCACACCAACATCTTTAATTGTAGTATCACTTTCACCTTGTAAACTCCCATCTAGCATTCTATTCACATGCCCAAACCATACTAAAGTATCATGTTTCACACTATACCACAACGATGCATTCTTCTTGACATGAAATATTTGCTTTTTTCAAAGGCTTCACCTACCACCATTATATCATCAATGCTCACTTTGAAAGAAACATAAAAGATGAGAAAACTGGTCGGGAAAAGAAAAAAGCATAAAATCAATTGATATTTGAGAAGCAAAACCTGCCTTTTCACAGTATCAGATCATAATCTTCAAAAAACTTAAGAGGTAAAGGGTTCCAAAGTTTAGCACTGTGGGAAAAGAGAGATATAATAGCCTATCCTTAAGTTGCAAAAATAGTCACACTGTAAATTGTGTGATTCGCTGGCTTTCTAAGTACTGCAAGCTGTAGTTAACGGCAGCAGTATGCAAGAAGCCAGTTTTGGGGATTGGATTTTAAAGTACCACTAAAACAAACACAAATGGAAAGAGGGTTAATTGTTAGCTTAGCCTAGGAAAGCTGGTATGTCAGATTGCTTAAGAGTCAATTCTGTTTCATACATAAAGCTAGAACAGCCCCAAATGTGAAAGCAGTACCCCATACACTAATGAAGTCATGCTTTTTATAGCTGAAATAACTTAAAAAAGAAAAATAATCTATATCTAAACAAGACTTCCCATATTAACCTAAGTATTCTGCTATACTATTCACAATACTCTTGTTAAAGGTTAGAATAAAAAATATTCTCGCTTAAAGAACTATTCTAAGACATCTTTTATTTCATACCCACTCATTGTACACTATGTAGCATTATAATTGTTTATACATTAACAATAAATCAACTAAACTACTTAATAATTTTGTAGGTAAAGAAGCACAAGTAATATACCCAATTCTTTATTAATTAGAACCTTATAACTATATTTACATGAGCGACTTTGGTTCTTTTGAGATAAAGATAACTTGTACCTTCAGCAAACAATCATAATTCAATACACAGTTCTTTGGTCCTACAGATACTCATCCTATTCCAAATTAAGAAGCCAGTAACATCCTTCAATGGTTACTTTACTATCCACCACAGCATACAACTGCCACTGTGACAATGAGACTTTTTCTTTTAGCAAGATGCTAATCACAACATTGGTGCACATATCTTGGTCTGGCCTATGTACTTGTGTGTAATTACTATTTGTGTATTACATGGAGAGTTTAACGCATATTGCCCATCTCAACTTTATATGTATACCATATCTTAACCTTATGTGTGTATATATAAATATATATATATATATATATATATATATATATATATATATATATATATATATATATATACACTTTTTTTTTCATACTATTCGCCATTTCCTGCATTAGCAAGGTAGCGTTAAGAACAGAGGACTGGGCCTTAGAGGGAATATCCTCACCTGGCCCCCTTCTCTGTTCCTTCTTTTGGAAAATTAAAAAAAATGAGAGGGGAGGATTTCCAGCCACCCGCTCCCTCCCCTTTTAGTCGCCTTCTACGACACGCAGGGAATACGTGGGGATAGGGGAGAAAGAATACTTCCCACGTATTCCCTGCGTGTCGTAGAAGGCGACTAAAAGGGGAGGGAGCAGGAGGCTGGAAATCCTCCCCTCTCATCATTTTTTTTAATTTTCCAAAAAAAGGAACAGAGAAGGGGGCCAGGTAAGGATATTCCCTCAAAGGCCCAGTTCTCTGTTCTTAACGCTACCTCACTAACGTGGGAAATGGCGAATAGTTTGAAAGAAAAAGAATATTTATATATATATACAGAACCCTTTTCATTGACCAATCCCAAAGAAGAGGATGAATGGCTACGAACAAGCTACCCTGTCCAGGGCTCAAACTCTGGGACACAAGAGTTGTATGTTACAGTGCTAACAACTAGCACTGTCTCTCTTTCTCTATCTGCATAAAATCCAACTTATACACAATGACCTGTAACATTTAAGAATTCAAAGCAGTGATATGCATGAGTAACCTTCAAAAATAGATGTACATATTCTTTTCAAAATGGTTTTACATTTGATCAAACAAAATGAAACTGACACTTCCAATTGAATCAACATTAATTTGAACAGATTGCATTCAACAGCTCAAAAGTTGCACCCTGCAGCTGCTAAAGGAACCTGAGCCTAAAGTACATTCATGAACTGTATTTCAAGTAGCTCATATCACAGCACTTGCAAAACATTTGAACTACCAAGTCTCATCTAATTATATACAAAAATATGAGCAATTACTATTAACTGGTTTAAACTAGTCACAGTTCATGAGCAAACATGAAGTCTGAAGAAAAGGCATAAACCAGAAGTAATAAAAAAATTTACACATGAACATATAGATATGCCTGAAATATATGCTCCATTTCTTGTAAGTCTTAGTTGAAAAAGTATTCAGTGATTCAAAAATAATGGCACATCAAACATGATCCTTACCATCATCTTCCAAACAGATAAAGAATAAGTGTCATGTCATGAAAAAAAAAAAAAAAAAAAAAAAAAAAAAAACAGTACATGAAGACTGCTATATATATGTACAAAAATATGCATTCTATAATCTTCTTGCTGCAGCTACCAAGTAAGCCTTCAGTCTGTCATCTGGGTCAGCCACCTCCACTGCAGTTGATCAGCAACCACACCAGCCAGATCTTGCAAGCTCTGAAGGATCTGCTTACTCTTCCCTCGACTCCAACCTTCCATCTCTCCCATGGTCTTGCTCCTGGTATTGTTCCAACAGCATTCCAAATCCACATTCTCTTGGTAACACTTCCGTCCTCCATTCTTTCTAATTATTCTTGCCATCTCAGCTGTGTTGCTTTAATCTTTCCACTGACATTATATCCACTCGCTGCCTTAATCCTTCATTCTGTCTTCCTAATATTTTTCTGTTACCTTGTCAGCCACTTGCACTCTGCATTTATCTTGGTAATTCACTGCCCCGCAATTCTAATAGAATGGTACTAATGTAAATTCACAATCAAAAATATTCTTAGCTTCCTCAGGTACAACGCTAACATTTTTACCATATTTCACTACCTTTCTGTTGTTTCTAATTTCCTCCTTTTGAAAAAGTACCAAGTATAAAAAAATCTCTTTCTTCTTAAATGACCTGCCCTCGCTATAACAGTCACAATCTCCTTTCACACCGCATTTGCTCAACATTTGCCACATTCATTTTCGTACCAACTTCCAACCTTTTATTTTCACTTCAGTAAGCTACATCTGTACATATCACACAACCTGCTGTACCTTGTCTCACATTCTCTGCTGTCATAGGATGCGAATTACTTTAGAATTTATGTTCACAAAAAATGTTTTAGCTATGAAAAGAAGGATTAGCATTTAAAACTATGACAAATGTGGGGGAAGATATAATAATTTACATTCACCTGAAAGCATACTGATTTTGCATTAGTTCCTTCTTTTTCTTAATATGTGTACATTTACTGGAAGGCAGGCTGAGAAAGGGATATCATAAAATAGTGCAATGATTTTGAAAAAGAAACCTTCTCGTATAAGCCGTCTCCAAATTCTTCACCGCACATAATTTTCCGAAATGATTACAGTAAAGCAAATCTGTCTTAACCTTAGGTCAATCACAGGTATCTATATTAGATATATTTACCTGCATACCTAAAAATCTTTTCACTACTGTATACAATTAATCACTGAAAATTATCAAATTTATCTCAAATACTAAGAGCATCTAATACCTGTCAATTTTCTGAAATGATTAAAATAACAAAAATTTGTTTCGAGGCCGAGAGTTACTCTCTTTACAAAGGATACCATCTCCAAACTAAAAAATGTCCCATGCCAAGGAAAATTTTGAATCATGGTGCTTGCCAATTCAGGAGAATAAAAAAAGAAAAAACACGATAAAGTGGGCTCTCTTTTAGATCAAAGAAATAAATTTGTGGATTGTGTGCTCTTGAACTGCAAGAAAGCAATTGCACACCAGTGACTGGTAAAGCTGGTTTTTTCAGGTAGGCATGATGGAGGAGGATCCTAGTGATGGATCAAAGGAACAGGACACCCTTTTGAAAAGGGGCCTTTCTTATGAGGGTCAGGGTTGCCAATGGTATACGATAAGTTTTAGTCTTAGGGCTCTTGATATTTTGATCTATGCATATGGCTTGACGAAAGAAATGGATCCACACTTCAAAATATCTGTGGATGATGTTAATGTAACACGAGAAGAAAGAAATGGAAAGGACAGAGTAATACAAAAAAAATGGACTTGGAGAGCTCCAGAGTTGGGCTAGTACTGATTTGTTAAGTTCAATCCCAGAAAACACACAGAAGTAAAATTGGGACATTGTGAAAGGTCTTGATAGGACTTCAATCTTGTATGGAACAAACTACAAGAATGTGTGTGTGCAAAAGTATGAGAGCTGGCACTGTACATAATCTCATAATGGGCAATCAATCTACTGGTAAATATTAAAATTGCATTTGAGTGCAAGATATGTTCAATTAACCATTTACAATTGCAACCTAGACCTAAATTAAAGTATACTTCTCAAGGTGGTTAACACATTTAAACATCAAGATCTAAAATAGAAAGTCCTCAGAAAGGTAACCAAGATGGTACTATATATAAGAAGTCTCATTAACAGAGACAGTTCTGAAGCTAAAAAGTTGTCCACAATGTAGAAAGAATAAAGCAGATTTGATGACAACCTTCAAAGTTCTAAATATATTTGACAATGTTAAAAGTGAACAGATCATGCAAAAATGCAGAGAGTGCAAACAGAGCTGTCATACAAAAATAATGATAAACTAGTTTGAAAAGCTGTAGAGAAGAACCTCTAAAGAACCGTAGTAGTGTAAAAGCTGAATAAGCCATGTGATGAAACTGTGACTGCAAACTATATAAACAATTGTATAAAAGTAAAGAAAGTTCAAGACAAGGAGCCCTAAGAGCTAAGAATAGAACTCCTGAAACATGTGTACTCTGATACAGAAATTACAATTACTCATCCTCAAATTGAAGTTTGGAAACATCATCTAAACCATATATTTTCACAAGAAAAGCCCAAGCTTTACCACAAGGAACATCTTCAATGGTATTCTAATTGTATACAAACCTCCACCTCTGTGTAAAGATTACCAGTTTAACAATCTCCCTTTTTTAGTTGTTCTGTATATTATGGCAACTGAGAAAGCATAAGTCTCAAGACAATTCTGAGTCACAATAAGGAGTGACAAAAATCTGTTCTCACGATACAGTAATACCCAAATAATTCAATGATGCTAAAGTATTCTGATTGCAGTTTTCAATACTAATCAATGTTCTATACTAAAGAACTGGGTTCATGCTGGATCTTGACTGTTTTATGTATGATGGTTATACACCTTTCCTTCTAAAGAACCTGGATGCAGAGAAATTAATGACTTTTTGTCATGAACATACTTGCAAAATTACATACCAACAAAAAGTCACATTCTCTGATATATATATGTATTTACATCTATTTATCTATCTACCACCATTATTCTGATTCCAGTTCCATGGGGTGCATAAAGTCCACACGACTTAAATCATAAATATGCATCCTCAACCCATATGACCAGCATAAAAGGAGACATGACTTCACTTTGTATATATGCCTTATACTTTTTGACAAGGCATACAGAACCAATTTTCCAAGTGAGACTGATGTCTACATTCACACCATCTCTTCAAACAAAATGGAGATGCAGTCAAGAGAAATGTTGTTCTTAACAAACAAGTGGTAAGCACTATGGGCTAGTTCTGCTATCATGGCAAAATCTCATTGTTGGTACTCAAAGATAGGTACTTCAGCTTTCCCATAACAATCTTTATTTAACTTATCCATAAAAAATCTTTACTAAACTTCATTCTTAACCACAGCATCCAGTCCTTCACCATTCAAACTCATATTAAACTGTTAAATTTTCTCTTTCCTAAACAAAATTTTCACTTCCAATCACTTTCAGCAACATGATCCTACATACATTATCCAAGCAGCCCACCATTCAAACCAATTCATCTAACAGCAGTGTCACCTGAATTTAACTTTGTTAACACTGTTTTCCCATGACTCAACAATGCACCACTGCTATTCCGTCTCCCTCTCACCTCATGTTATTTCTCGTCCATTAAAATACCCACCAACCATGGTGATATCACACAGCCTTGAATCACTCCCACATTTATTTCTAGCCACTCACTAATGCCACCACATACTCTTGCACATGCACTACTTCCAATATTATGCAAGCTCATAATGGCACTGAAAAGTCTTCATGAACCCTATAAAGAGTTAAAACTTCTGTGTTATTTTCTATTCACTTTACCAAATATCTATTCTAAACCATAAATGCTGCATACACTTTCTTCATTTTCCTTTACTACTAAAATGTGTTATATTTTGGAATTGACAGTAGTTACAAAACCTTCACGAGTGCACAGCTATTGTGAATGAGCTTCTTACTATATATTCAGATACAGCATACCAGTCTGGGATGCAATCACCTAAAATGCTAATCATGACAACTAAGACTCTTCACTTTCAGACTCATCCTCGCCTAAAGGGTTGAAAGCTCTAACAAATACCCTTGGGGCAGGAGGCTTAGGTAAAGTAATCTTGATCGGTTTCTTTGAAGAGACTTTTGAAGATGAACGACATGATTCTAGTTTTTGAACATGATAAGATTTATTTGGGCCAACTGAATGAGAAGCAGAAACTCCATGTGAATTTGGATAATTACAAGGCATCGTATTGGCTTTACTATCACTTGTAAATGAGACTCTGGAATGACAATCATATATAACTGACACTGAGGAGCTTGCAGCAGCTTTCATTCTCCTTTCAAAAGAACCAAAGTCTGATTTTAAACGTAATTCACCATGTGTAGTGTGGGCTACATTACCCACTGAAGTTGCATCTGACAGTGCAGAATGACAGTCTGACACTGTTAATTCACATCTTAACACATCACTTCTACCATCTACTGGTGATCGAGAACAACCAGTTGTATTTAAGAAAGGTGATGGAACAGGTTTAGGTTCACTCTGTTGTGCATGCCGGTCAGAACGAGGTAAAAAGGACGGTGAAGATGGCAAAGATGGTAGAGAATCTTCAGATGAAACACTTATTTGAGAAGGAGAGTATGGGGCAGACCCTGAATGCTGAGATGGCATGGAAGAGCAAGGTGTAATGCCCGAGTGTTGTAATGATGGCAATGAACCCTGATGGATTAGGTTTCCTGGCTGTTCAGGTGAATCAGATGACTGATTAATTATTCCACTTCTAGAGTTATTCTTTCCATGATCAATTATTCTGAATTGTTCTTTTTTGACAGCCATATGTATCTTCTTCAGCTGATCCTTAGAAACTTCAGTGTAACCATGATATAACAGTGCATTTTCAATGAAAGTTATAGTATCAGCAGAGCTTTTCCCAAGACATGCACTTGCTATGTTATCAATGTTTAGGTCAAAGAGAAGAGATCGCTCCTTCTCCTTTTCAAGGAGAAGACTTAGTCTTTGCTCTCCTTCCTGAATGATGACTTTCTGGATGATAGGAATATTATCTCCTTTCAGTGCAGTTCTTAATTTGTCTCCTGTCATGTGTAAGAGAATTTTGTTATCAATTTCATCAAAAATCTTCATTGTATCTAATCCACTTGACTTTAATTCTAATGCCTTCTCATGGAGTAACTGCACTGGAACTGATAGTGCACCCAACCTTTCACCCAAACGACTCAATATTTCTAAAACATCAATCACGTCTGATTTAACACCTTCTAAATGAGTTGTGGAAGACACTTCTTCTTCTGATGACTCTTTAGTTTTATGTAGTGTAAAATCATCTACCTTCTGAGCATTCTCAACTGATTCACTAACTGAATCTTCCAAGCTAACAGGTGATGCTTTAATACATGAATGGTGGTTCTCAAAATCCTTTAGATCACTTGGGTTCTCTTTCCCTGAGCTTGAGGATGTCTTGTCTTTTAGAGGATCATTACCTACACCTAGCTTTCTTTTAGATTTTGCTAAGTCAGCAAGTACATCCAACTGCATTGTGTCCTTACCCGAAACAGATGCATTAGAAGACTGTCCAGTTACAGCAGCTTCCTTCCGTGTAAGAGGAGTCCATGATACAGCATTAGATGCACAATTTGCTTTGCCTGAATTCACACATTCAGTCGCACTATCAAAAGCTTCCTCAAGAATTACTTTTGTCTTTTTTAGGTCCTTTGTTGTTCCTCTTCCTCCACTTTTAAAATTACGTTGCTGCACAGGTTCACTTACTGATGGTTTCGCTTCTTTATAATATTCATCATTTCTATCTCTCCTTTTCTCTCTCTCCCTATTTCTAATGCTAAGTGTATCACTGCTCTGCTCCTGCTTTAACTCTCCTTTATCTCTGTAATAACCAACATAATCTCTATTTCTTTCTTTTTTCCTCATTCTCTCTTTAGATCTACATCTATCTTTTATTCCTCTCTCCCTATCTTGACTTGGTGATTTGGAGTATTTAGTCCTTTTTTTATGATAGTTTCTTGGGTAATTTCTTGTATCTGAAGACTGACTTGATGAAAGAGAGGAATCAGATGAAAATGAAGATGGTGAACGAGAGCGACCTCTATTGGCAATTAACATTGATATACACTGGTCTCTTTTGGATGCCCAGCTTTCATTGAAAATTTGTTGTAAACGATTTGGCCAAAACATTTCCCAGTCCTTACTCATATCATATGTATAAGGATCACCACCGAGGGAAAGAATGCTCTGTGCTTTCTTTTCAATAAAAGCCCAATATTCTTTGTTATAATCTGGATGAGCTGATGGGTTTTGACGATACATATCACACTCCCGGACGTGGACTTCACGAAGAGACTCAAGAGCACGCATAGTAATGGAGTCTTTGGATTTACAACCTTTTCTCTTCCTTTTTCTTAGAGGACAGCGGGATCGTAATCTGTAAATAACAAAATGTCAAATTACAAATTTCTGTTAGAAATATAGTAAAACTCCAATTACAAGGATAACCTGGACGACATAATTTTGACATAATATACATATATATATATATATTGGCGGAATGCGTGCATAGTGCCATTGTACAAAGGCAAAGGGGATAAGAGTGAGTGCTCAAATTACAGAGGTATAAGTTTGTTGAGTATTCCTGGTAAATTATATGGGAGGGTATTGATTGAGAGGGTGAAGGCATGTACAGAGCATCAGATTGAGGAAGAGCAGTGTGGTTTCAGAATTGGTAGAGATGTGTGGATCAGGTGTTTGCTTTGAAGAATGTATGTGAGAAATACTTAGAAAAGCAAATGGATTTGTATGTAGCATTTATGGATCTGGAGAAGGCATATGATAGAGTTGATGGAGATGCTCTGTGTAAGGTATTAAGAATATATGGTGTGGGAGGCAAGTTGTTAGAAGCAGTGAAAAGTTTTTATCGAGGATGTAAGGCATGTGTACGTGTAGGAAGAGAGGAAAGTGATTGGTTCTCAGTGAATGTAGGTTTGCGGCAGGGGTGTGTGATGTCTCCATGGTTGTTTAATTTGTTTATGGATGGGGTTGTTAGGGAGGTGGATGCAAGAGTTTTGGAAAGAGGGGCAAGTATGAAGTCTGTTGTGGATGAGAGAGCTTGGGAAGTGAGTCAGTTGTTGTTCGCTGATGATACAGCGCTGGTGGCTGATTCATGTGAGAAACTGCAGAAGCTGGTGACTGAGTTTGGTAAAGTGTGTGAAAGAAGAAAGTTAAGAGTAAATGTGAATAAGAGCAAGGTTATTAGGTACAGTAGGGTTGAGGGTCAAGTCAATTGGGAGGTAAGTTTGAATGGAGAAAAACTGGAGGAAGTGAAGTGTTTTAGATATCTGGGAGTGGATCTGGCAGCGGATGGAACCATGGAAGCAGAAGTGGATCATAGGGTGGGGGAGGGGGCGAAAATTCTGGGAGCCTTGAAGAATGTGTGGAAGTCGAGAACATTATCTCGGAAAGCAAAAATGGGTATGTTTGAAGGAATAGTGGTTCCAACAATGTTGTATGGTTGCAAGGCATGGGCTATGGATAGAGTTGTGCGCAGGAGGATGGATGTGCTGGAAATGAGATGTTTGAGGACAATGTGTGGTGTGAGGTGGTTTGATCGAGTAAGTAACGTAAGGTTAAGAGAGATGTGTGGAAACAAAAAGAGCATGGTTGAGAGAGCAGAAGAGGGTGTTTTGAAATGGTTTGGGCACATGGAGAGAATGAGTGAGGAAAGATTGACCAAGAGGATATATGTGTTGGAGGTGGAGGGAACGAGGAGAAGTGGGAGACCAAATTGGAGGTGGAAAGATGGAGTGAAAAAGATTTTGTGTGATCGGGGCCTGAACATGCAGGAGAGTGAAAGAAGGGCAAGGAATAGAGTGAGTTGGATCGATGTGGTATACCGGGGTTGACGTGCTGTCAGTGGATTGAATCAGGGCATGTGAAGCATCTGGGGTAAACCATGGAAAGCTGTGTAGGTATGTATATTTGCGTGTGGGCACGTATGTATATACATGTGTATGGGAGTGGGTTGGGCCATTTCTTTCGTCTGTTTCCTTGCGCTACCTCGCAAACGCGGGAGACAGCGACAAAGCAAAAAAAAAAAAAAAAAAAAAAATATATACTTCCCTCCCAAGGAGTCCGTATCATCATGAAACTATTGTAGGCACTCACAAAGCCAGCCATATCACTTATGCATGACCAAAGGTCATAATGTGTGGCGATATTGTCTCTCTATATGGAGAGAGCACACAGCAGTTGAGCAGTAACTGTTTGTTTCTTCGTTGTAGCTGTTCATTCACGGGTATGAAATATCCTGGGATGTGTTGAATCATTGTTTCTAGTAATGTACCAATGGCTGACAAGCACAAGATTAATCAGACTGGCTGTAAACAAGACGGGCAGAAATCATCCTATTGACAATGCATATCCAAACATTTATGTACATGAAAAATGTGTCTTTAATCATGCTTTATGGCAATGATACATGAACCTGGAAATTTATTTCAGTATAAGTTGTTTCAACATAAAGACTTCAACCAAACATCATGGCACTGATATACGAACTTGCAAACTTATTCAACCTAGGTTATAACAATATACTGTACATACTTCAACTACAATTTATGGCACTGAGACATGAACCTGGAAACTTATTTCAACATAAGTTATTATCATATACAGACTTCAACCACACATTATGGCACTAAGACATGAACCTGAAATCTAACTTCAACAGCAATTAACATAGTATACAAACTTAAGAGACTTTCGAACTGGCTCTTGAAAAATACAATGGATGCACCAAATTTAAGCATGTGGAATTACCACAAAACACAAAACGTTGCACCATCTGCAGTGCACAGGAAACTTCTACAACCTAAAAAAAATGGAGATAATGTAAGCTCTTCGTTCAAAACATATCAGATAAAAAGCAAACATTACAATTAAAGGGTTAATTATCCTCATGATAAATGCACCCACAAAAAACAAGCTCATCATCTGGGTTAGATTCATTTATGCTAATCAGGTTAAACATTGAATAAGGTGCAAAAAACCTAATCATGTTAAAAGTATTTCTATATCATTAAAATGAATAGAACATCCTCATCTGTATGCTACACTATCACATACGAGACCATTTTTGCTTCAAATCCGATAAAAAAAGAGTATATACCAATAACATAAAACATAAGCAAATGAAATCTATACACATTTACACAGTGGCTATATTTGACCAAAACAAAAGTAAATACATTATTTCTAAAAATATAAGACACAATATGGTCCTGGATTACATCGCCTATGTAGAAAAACTGTAGGTTGCAAATTCTAGTACGTCAAAATATGATACTGTCAATCAATAATAAAAACAATGAAATATTCAAGTCTAATGTACAAACTAAGTTGCAGTTCATTAAGATGTAATATTGCATATGGGCTAGTTGTATCGTAATTACAGCATTAAATTTTGCATCTTGCAGGCACCAAATGCTGTGTGTGGCACTACAACAATGGGTAAGTGTGCTCTGGCAGGCAACAGGTGGTGGTAGGCAGGTTTAGCTAAGAATGCTATACTATACCTTAAGACATGCATAAGACGCATGTTACTAGTTGAGTGAACAAATGTTCAGGGTCTACAGAGCATTCTGGTACCCACCATAATCACCTAACAAAATAACCCTGCTTACATACATTTTTATAATTTTTTCCCAGTATTTCATTCTGAATATGAGTCAGCCCTGTGTACATTTGAGCATTTATGTAAGCATACGCATGTGACTGCAAGACTGCTTCAACATTATCATTATTATTATTTTTTTTTTATTATAAAAAAAAACGTGGAAGACAGCGACAGTGTATAATAAATAAATAATAAATATTATCATTATTATCATTATACTTGATCGTCATTTCCCGTGTCAGCGAGGTAGCGCCAGGAAACAGACAAAGAAAGACCCATCCACTCATATGCACACATATATACACATACATATACATATCAACATATACATACATAAATATACAGTTACATACGTATATACACGTACATATTCATACTCATTTGCCTTCATCCATCCCCGGTGCCACCCGCCCCACAGTAAACAGCACTGCCACCCCCTGCATCAACAAGGTAGTGGCATGCACACAGACAAAAAAGGCCACATTTGTCCACACTCACTCTCTAGTTCTCATGTGTAATGCACTGAAACCACAACTCCCTATCCACATCCTGGCCCCACAGACCCTTCCATGGTTTACCCCAAACGTTTCACATGCCCTGGTTCAGTCCACTGATAGCATATCGACCCTAGTACACCACTACAGACCTTTCCATTGTTTACCCCAGATGTTTCACATGCTCTGAGTAAGTCCACTGACAGCAAGTTGACCCAGGTATACCACACAGTTCCAATTCACTCTATTCCTTGCACACCACTCACCCTCCCACATGTTCAGGCCCTGATCACTCAAAATCTTTTTCACTCCATCCTTCCACCTCCAATTTAGTCTCCTGCTTCTCCTTGTTTCCTCCACCTCTGACACACATATCCTCTTATTCAACCTTTCCTCACTCATTCTCTCCATATGTCCAAACCATTTCAACACACCCTATTCTGCTCTCTCAATCACACTCTTTATTTTCACACATCTGTCTTACCCTTTCATTACTTACTTGATCAAACCACCTCACACCACACACTGGCCTCAAACATTTCACTTCCAACACATCCACCCTCCTCCGTACAACCCTATCTATAGCCCATGCCTCACAACCACATAATATTGTTGGAACTACTATTCCTTCAAACATACCCACTTTCACACTCCAAGATAATGTTTTCTCTTTCTACACATTTGTCACTGCTCCCAGAACCTTCACCCTCTCCCCCACTCTACGACTCACTTCCACTTCCATGGTTCCATTTGCTGCAATCTAAAACACTTTACTTCCTCCAATACTTCTGCATTCAAGACTGCTTTTGTGTATATAATTATGTAAGAGAGGTGCCAGACAGGAGCTGCATAATCTAGGTATTTTTTATATTACATTCATAAAATGTAACCAACTTCAATAAAGACTTCTTATGCTAATAACAAGATTTCAAATTGCCCTAAGTGGAGAAAATGTTCCTATTCAATGTATAGACTTTAAACCTGCAGCTAAGAGATAAGCTGCACCCTTGTCCTGTGCTGTGTATACATACAAAAGTAACAAAAGATGATCAGATGTATGTTTTTGCATCCAAACACAAAGACCTTTATACATTTGATAGAGAGACGGAACATCTGGTCCTGTAAAAACATTAATTGTAGATACTTAAAGCAGTGACTGATAAGTGTTGGTTGTCTGTGATGATGAACAGAAAAAAAAAAATGCTGGCAAACATCCAAGGTAAATACATATCAAATGCACTTTTTACCTACTCTGACAGTTGGAAGGAGCAGCCAGCATGGAGTCATGTTATGTGGTTGGAGGAAATGCCTTCAGAATGATAAAGGCACTAGCACAGGTTAGAGGGGTCTGATGCATCAGACTCTAAAAAAGACCGGGAGAATTATACAAGGAAATGCAAACAGCATCAGACCACTGTGTCCTCTTGTGATTTTTCTGATAGCATAAGAGATAAGAAACAGGAAAAAAATACCTGGAAACTTTATATCTACAAGGCCTTGAAGCTTAATATTTATCAACTTTTATTCATGTCTATATGGAGTTACTTTCAACTATTCTAACTGGTAAATCTTTCCATACATTGAAAAATCTGTTCAAGAAAAAGTCTTTGCCTCATTCATAGTAAAACTCTTCCAATGACTTTGTAACCATTGCTAAAATTATAATCAGACCAACCCAGCCTTCAATTTGAGGCTGCTAAGATGAAGACTGTCAAAGGCTTTAATCATTCTAATTATCAAATCACCTCTTAACCATCTAGGAATGTAATTAATATCAATCTGCAAACCTAAGAGTATGAAGTTTCCACTAAAACACTATATGAAAATGATAACTGGTCCATATGGCATTAAAATTTCATAAAAACAATGTTTTGTTGGAGAGGTGGAAAAAAGGAAAAGGAAAAGAAAAAGTTTATGGGTTATGCCTTCATGATGGCATAAACTTAAGTACATTAGATTTCTTACTTCTCACACTGATAATGATGAATAAATTGTAAACGGCAAAGATTAAATATCAAACAGCTGCTATGCCAACTCAAGATCACTAATCAAAAATGTCGTACATCTTTATTAAGTTTCTTTATGTACTGTAGTACGTAAGGGAAACACATAATGATGAAATAACTGTAAAGGGAGGAAAGAAAATAAAAGCACCAGATTTTAGTGAAAGCTACACAACCATGTGTTTTCAACTCATAAATACCTATCGAATGTATTAAATATTATCATTATTCATTTTCATCTATGAAACAATATATAACACACACAGAGAGCATATGATGACATTATAACATCCTTGAATTATGGCTGAAATGCTGAAGTATGAAGGATAAAGTGTGATGGAAAGGTTGCATCTTATATGTAATTCAGCATGGAAACAGAAGGTTATGCCTGAGGATTGGGAGAAAGTTATTATTGTTCCTTTATTCAAATTATTGTTCCTTTATTCTTTTAGGCACTAAGGATATATGCAGCAATTATAGGGAATACGTCTGTTAAGTATACTAAGAAAAGTGTATGCAAGAACATTAACTGGTAGAGTAATGAAAGTGACTGAATGCAGAATAAGTGAAGAGCAAGGGAGTTATAGGAAAGGTAGGGAATGTGTGGATCAGATTTTTGTAGCAAAGATGACCATGGAAAGTATTTAGTGAAAAGCAAGAAGCTGTATGCCACTTTTATGGATCTGGAGAAGGCATATGACAGAGTTGAGTGGAATGCTTTGTGGGATGTGTTAAGGACATATTGTATAGGGATATAACTGCTGGATGGTGTAAAAGCCTTCTATGGAAGAGCAAATGTGTGTGTAAGAGTGGATGGAGGGCTGAGCAAAAGTTTGGAGATACTGTAGGTGTGAGGTAGGGCTGTGTGATGTGACCACGGCTTGGTAAGGTTATTTAATGTATGTATAACTCATGGTGAGGTGCCTGAGGATTGGCGGAATGCTTGCAGAGTGCCATTATACAAAGGCAAAGGGGATAAGAGTGAGTGCTCAAATTACAGAGGTATAAGTTTGTTGAGTATTCCTGGTAAATTATATGGGACGGTATTGATTGAGAGGGTGAAGGAATGTACAGAGCATCAGATTGGGGAAGAGCAGTGTGGTTTCAGAAGTGGTAGAGGATGTGTGGATCAAGTGTTTGCTTTGAAGAATGTATGTGAGAAATACTTAGAAAAGCAAATGGATTTGTATGTAGCATTTATGGATCTGGAGAAGGCATATGATAGAGTTGATAGAGATGCTCTCTGGATGGTATTAAGAATATATGGTGTGGGAGGCAAGTTGTTAGAAGCAGTGAAAAGTTTTTATCGAGGATGTAAGGCAAGTGTACGTGTAGGAAGAGAGGAAAGTGATTGGTTCTCAGTGAATGTAGGTTTGCGGCAGGGGTGTGTGATGTCTCCATGGTTGTTTAATTTGTTTATGGATGGGGTTGTTAGGGAGGTGAATGCAAGAGTTTTGGAAAGAGGGGCAAGTATGAAGTCTGTTGTGGATGAGAGAGCTTGGGAGGCGAGTCAGTTGTTGTTCGCTGATGATACAGCGCTGGTGGCTGATTCATGTGAGAAACTGCAGAAGCTGGTGACTGAGTTTGGTAAAGTGTGTGAAGAAGAAAGTTGAGAGTAAATGTGAATAAGAGCAAGGTTATTAGGTACAGTAGGGGTGAGGGTCAAGTCAATTGGGAGGTGAGTTTGAATGGAGAAAAACTGGAGGAAGTGAAGTGTTTTAGATATCTGGGAGTGGATCTGTCAGCGGATGGAACCATGGAAGCGGAAGTGGATCATAGGGTGGGGGAGGGGGCGAAAATTTTGGGAGCCTTGAAAAATGTGTGGAAGTCGAGAACATTATCTCGGAAAGCAAAAATGGGTATGTTTGAGGGAATAGTGGTTCCAACAATGCTGTATGGTTGCGAGGCGTGGGCTATGGATAGAGATGTGCGCAGGAGGATGGATGTGCTGGAAATGAGATGTTTGAGGACAATGTGTGGTGTGAGGTGGTTTGATCGAGTAAGTAACGTAAGGGTAAGAGAGATGTGTGGAAATAAAAAGAGCGTGGTCGAGAGAGCAGAAGAGGGTGTTTTGAAATGGTTTGGGCACATGGAGAGAATGAGTGAGGAGAGATTGACCAAGAGGATATATGTGTCGGAGGTGGAGGGAACGAGGAGAAGAGGGAGACCAAATTGGAGGTGGAAAGATGGAGTGAAAAAGATTTTGTGTGATCGGGGCCTGAACATGCAGGAGGGTGAAAGGAGGGCAAGAAATAGAGTGAATTGGAGTCATGTGGTATACAGGGGTTGACGTGCTGTCAGTGGATTGAAGCAAGGCATGTGAAGCGTCTGGGGTAAACCATGGAAAGCTGTGTAGGTATGTATATTTGCGTGTCTGGACGTGTGTATGTACATGTGTATGGGGGGGGGGGGGGGTTGGGCCATTTCTTTCGTCTGTTTCCTTGCGCTACCTCGCAAACGCGGGAGACAGCGACAAAGTATAAAAAAAAAAAAAAAAAAAAAAAAAAAAAAATATATATATATATATATATATATATATATATATATATATATATATATATATACATATATATATATATATATATATATATATATATATATATATATACATATATATATATATATATATATATATATATATATATATATATATATATATATATATATACCTCGCAAACGCGGGAGACAGCGACAAAGCAAAATAAATAAATAAATAAATAAATAAATAAATATATATCTGTTTCCCATTTTAGAAAGTTAAAATACAAGGAGGGGAGGATTTCTGGCCCCCCGCTCCCGTCCCCTCCAGTCGCCTTCTACGACACGTGAGGATGCGTGGGAAGTATTCTTTTCTCCCCTTTTCTGAGCGCTACCTCGCACATATGAGGGGGGAGGGGGATGTTATTCCATGTGTGGCGAGGTGGCGATGGGAATGAATAAAGGCAGACAGTGTGAATTGTGTGCATGTGTATATATGTATGTGTCTGTGTGTGTATATATATGTGTACATTGAGATGTATGGGTATGTATATTTGCGTGTGTGGACGTGTATGTATATACATGTGTATGGGGGTGGGTTAGGCCATTTCTTTCGTCTGTTTCCTTGTGCTACCTCGCAAACGCGGGAGACAGTGACAAAGCAAAATAATAATAATAATAATAATAATATATATATAGAACGAGTGATATGAGAGACGAAAGCAAAACTAGAGAAAATGGGTGCAGAGATGGAGTATGGCAGTGAGATGTGGTGGATAGTGGCAAGCCTGTTTGCAGATGATACTGTGCTGTTTGCAGAGAGAGAACAGGAGTTGCAGAAGGTTGTATGTTACATGATGTATGAAAGTGCAGGAGATTCAAAGTGAATGCAAGTAAAAGTAAAGTAATGGTGTTTGAAAGGAAATGGAGTGAAAGTATACATTTTGTAAAACCATTCAGAGTGAAAGAGGAAAGTGTACTAAATTGTGCTGTGGATATGGGGTGAAAAAGACAGGAAGAAGTGAGGAAATCTAAGTATCTGGGAGTTTCCTTGGGTAAGTGTTTTGAAATGGAAGCAGAGATAAGGGAGAAAGCAGTACTGGGAAGAAGATTCACTGGGTTCCTTAATAGAATAATAGGAAATAGAAAATGGAAAGCATTGCAGATATCTTTTCAACTTAAAAATACTTGCTAAATCTGATAAATAAAATCATTCTTTGTGAGTTTTTAAAGGCAATGATAACGTCTTTGTCATCAGTTTATCTATGTAAGTGTTTTGGTCAACAATTGCATGATCAACAATTCATGAAAGTGTTCAGTTTCACCACCTTGAGCAATTCTTCAGCTAAAGCTGTGACAAGTATCTACAAGCTATATTCTAAAATACTCATATATGGTCATAGAAATCCCAACTTTCGTGCAAATACTCTAAAAATTATTTTCATGTTAGCTGAGACAACTTGGGTAACTGAATGCGCAAATCAAGGCCTTCTCATTAATGCTAAATATTTATTTATTCATCTATTATACTTGATCGCCATTTCCTACATCAGCTTGGTAGCACATGAAGCAAACAAAGAATGACCCATCCACTCATATATATGCATAAACGTACATACACGTACATATATATACATTTACATATATATATCAACATATACATATATATGCACATACACATACATATATACTATTTATTACATGTTTACCAAATGGCGTCCTAGCTTCGTCTCTTCGATGTATATCATCTGACTGTTATATTTCTCTCTTGTGTCTCCCCTGATGATGTGATTATTACACGAAAGTGCACTTGGGAACTTTTCGTGTTTCATTTTCCCTGTGGACTCATAGGAATATACTTTTTTCTTTCTTTCATACTATTCGCCATTTCCCGCATTAGCGAGGTAGCGTTAAGAACAGAGGACTGGGCCTTTGAGGGATTATCCTCACTTGGCCCCCTTCTCTGTTCCTTCTTTTGGGAAAAAAAAAAAAAAAAAAAAAAAAAAAAAAAATGAGAGGGGAGGATTTCCAGCCACCCGCTCCCTTCCCTTTTAGTCGCCTTCTACGACACGCAGGGAATACGTGGGAAGTATTCTTTCTCCCCTATCCCCAGGGATATTCATTTTATTATACTTTGTCGCTGTCTCCCATGTTAGCGAAGTAGTGCAAGGAAACAGACAAAAGAATGGCCCAACCCACCCACATACACATGTATATACATACACGCCCACACGCACATATACATATCTATACATCTCAACGTATACATATATATACACACTTAGACATATACATATATACACATGTACATAATTCATACTGTCTGCACTCATTCATTCCCGTTGCCACCCTGCCATACATGAAATGACTGCCCCCTCCCCCCGCATGTGCGCAAGGTAGCGCTAGGAAAAGACAACAAAGGCCACATTCATTCACATTCGGTCTCTAGCTGTCATGTATAATGCACCAAAACCACAGCTCCCTTTCCACATCTAGGCCTCACAAAACTTTCCATGGTTTACCCCAGACGTTTCACATACTTGCTTGCCTTCATCCATTCCCAGTGCTAACCTGGCCCACAGGAAAGAGCATCACTACCTCCTGCTTCAGCAACATAGCACCAGGAATACAGACATAAAAGGCCACATTCATTCACACTCAAGTGAAAAATCCAACACACAAAAATAAGAAAACTGTCTAATGCACAAAATAACTAAATGAGAGAGAGTACCTACCTTCTACTGTGTAACAGTACCTACCTTCTACTGTGTAACTATGCAGAGATTCTGCTGTGAAGCTACTGAATAGAGGTTACAAAGATGGTTAGGATATATTTTTTTGCATACTCCATGGAACTGAGAAGCTAACTTGGTATATGACAGGAAGCAAAAACAAATGTCCAGAGCAAAAGCTTTCAGCCTGACATTTTTCCATACTCCATGTTACTCAGGAGCTAACATGATACAATACAGCATGCAACTCTAATGTAGAAAGCAAAAGTTGTCACCTAAATGTAGGTTACATTACTTGAAAGCTGTGTAAGTATATGTGTAGGTCAGGTATGGTCATATTTGAGAAGTACAGATTGTTTCCTTGAGTTATGTTAGCCAGTCTCCAAGATTATCATCATCTGCTTCATAAAGACTCTAAATGAAATAATCTGCAACCATGCCAATATTCCAGCTGAAAAAGAATTTTGTTTTTCCAGAATCTTCCAGGTTCAAGTAAGCTTTACTTTCACTGCATTATGCTTGTTGCAGCATTACTTATTTAAAATATGCAAATATATTTCAAATACTATCCTCTCAATAATCAATGCTTAACCAATCAATACACAAATCAAGTGAACAAAATCAAAATCAATAAATATCAAAATAAACAACTGCAGATGAATATAACATATCAGTAACCTAGAGAAAATTCTTGATGAAATTGTCAAAACAAATCATAAAAAAATCACTAACTTAATGGTACAACTAGGCAGTTGAACAAACATAAACTGGACAGAACGTGGAAAAAAAGTAAAGACTGCAATCAATTTCATACCTTGAATCACGAGAATTTTCATCTCGCCTAGAGGGGCTATGTTGTCCATTATGATTGAAGCGGTTGCCTTGCTGTCCAAAATCATTTTCCCAATGTGATGCTCCAAGTGTATGCGAGCTGTGCTGTCCCCTACCCGGGCTAAAGGGCCTGTCAGGACTGTATTGCCATTCATTTTTCCTTGAATCATACAGCTCCCTTGATCTGTCACTTCCTAATGGGGTAAAACTTCTTGAACTATGAATTCTGTAGCCTCTTTCTGAGGTATAACATCTCTCCTCACTTGAGTGTCTTGCTGGACTGCAACTTCTTGTACTATGATTCAGATCATAGGTGTCCTCTCTGTCTACACTGTATTTTCTACTAGGGGTGTTGTATCCTGCCCAACTCGGGCTTCTTGTTGGGCTGATATCATTCTTCCCCGAGTAGTTTACCTCAGGGATAAAGTACCTATCCCCACTACGGTATCTGGCTGCACTGTGACTCCTCGCAGGGCTAAGACTCCTGTTGAGACTACGCTCTCTGCTAAGACTATGCTTTCTCTTACGGCTATCACTTCTCTCGGAACTCAAGATCCGTCCAGAAGAATAGCTTCTTTCTCGACTTCTGCTTCTGGAAGGACTAAAATGTCTAGATTGGCTTCTGTCAAATCTTCTAAACTTAAAAGAGCGGTGCCTTCTGTCCTGACTACTGTGAGTTACTGATTCACAACTTCCACTTGGACTGTGGCTCCTATCTTTGCTAGTATCCTTTTCATCAATCTCTTTACACTTCCCTTCACTACATGGAGATGGTACCAAACTCATGGAAGCTGGAGATATACTTTCCAGATAAGAAGTCTTACTTGAAGCACAACTTATTTCACTAAAGGGACTTACATTAGCAGACGGTGATGAACCCATGGGGGTGGGAGATACACTATCATGAAGTGGACTCTTGCTTGAATTACAATCTATATCAACACTCTTTTGCTTGTCAGTAGTATTTTCTTTTCTACTACATGCATCATCAGGCTGTGTTAGACTCACAGATGGTGATGAACTCTCAGTAACCTGCTTCTTACCAGAGTCACTGCCTTTGTCAACAATGACTGGTTCATTGACAATGCTGTTTCTTACTTCATTTTCAAGATTTGGTGTAGGTCTCAAGGAAGATGAACCTAAATCTATAGATATCAAATTTTTGTTATATTTGCATCTTTTATTTCCACAGTCTTGTTTGTGATCACTATTTTCTTTACTTTCCTTTTCATCATTACCTTGTGAGAGAGGCACAGTAAAATCATTACTTTCCAAAAAGGAAGAAATATTACTTATATGTGTAAAAAGCTTATCATCTAAACAAGCTACTTCTTTTACATCATTAGGAATGAATTCAGGGCAGCAAAGACACAAAGAAGCCTCTGCATAGCTTACACAAGCCTCAGCTATCCTGTTTGCCATATCTGAGGTTGGATGGGCACCATCAAACAAAGTTAAAGTATCTTCTGAATGGGAATGTTTAAAGTCACACATCAAACTACTTAAGTCCCATACAGGTAATTGTTTTTCTTTGGCAAGTGTAACTGCAACTCTGTTTATTCTGTCAATCAAATTCCTAATCTTGTTCATTTTTTCATCAACAGCACTAGACTCTAAATTACTCGTTATAACATGCCCAGTTGCTAAAGCATGCCTCTGAATTTCAAAGTTTCTAAGGGCAAAAAAATCAAATGGATATATGGTGGTAATTATTACATCACAATTAGAAGTTATTTTGCACAGTATTTGTTCAGCTTTCTTCAACGAGCATACAAAATCATCCCATAATTCGTTATCTGAATTCTCATGGTGTAAACAAGGCATTTCTAATTCCTCATGAGACTTACACCCATCATATTTTTCGTAGCTTAAGAAATCATACAGGCCTAAACTAATAACTATAAGTGAATCTTTCATACCCATAATTTCTTTAGCAATGGCATCATCTTCTGATAAATTGCGGAAGCACAACCTGGGCTGCGTAAGAATTGTAAACATTGGCCTTTTGTAAGAAGGCCAGTTTTTTGCAACTACTTCTGTTCTGGAATCACCAATAAGCACAATACTCTGGTACCTATTCATACTGTACAGTTTTAAGGTGTATTGAAAAACTGGAACCATATATTCAAGTGTAACATCCTTTGTAGGATCTAAACCATTTTCCAAACACTGTTTAGTGAATATTTTCTGACCTGAACTTACATTAAAATGTAAGGGATCCCATGGAATTCTTTTACCATCTTTTCTCACACTTACTTTCATCACTTCATGATTAAATTTTTCTGTCATAGTATGAACTGTCTTTTCCAAATCTGACCAATCTGAACGTACCACAGGTGTATGTCCGGTAGTTTCAGTATGAAATGATACTTGGTGTGTGATGAACTTCTTGATATTTGCAGGAAGAATAGTTGTAAAGAACACTTCAGAGTCCTTGCCTAGCATTTTTCGCAATTTAATCCTCATTATTTTCAGTCTGCCAATGACAGACCTACTACGCGAGTTTTTGATGTAAACCTGTTCCATGGGTTTATGGTCCTTTCCACAAGATATATTGGAACAAAAACCAATGATATTATAGATACCAACACTACAAACAAGCAATATTCCTTGAGGATATTTTCTTTTCATGACATGCAGATCAACAGCCTCTTGCAAGTTATCTATAGTCAAACGTGGTACACATTTGATCTCAAGATTGTCAAATGTCTTCTTCAAATCAGAATTCTCTAAGTATTTGATGCGGGAATCTCCAATTATTACCACCTTGTTGAACCTGTAGGTGCTTGGCTTGCCAATTACCTGTAAATAAGATAAAAGAATACTTAAAAAGGATGTAAATGTAGAATAAACCCTTAAAATAACAAAAATCTAACACTATACAGAATAATTTCTTCTCTTAGTACGGCATGTCAGCTGAAAAGTACATAAATAAGAGATGAGGTAGGAAAGTACTAATGAACCTCAGAAAGAACTGGAGTTTCAGAAGGAGGTGAACAGTGTGTGGAAAACAAGAAAAAAAGAAGAAGCAACAGCAAGGGCGAGCAGACTTGGAAGTGGTGGCATGCAAAGTAACAAGTCATGGCATACGGCAAAGTGAAAAGAGAGGGTCATGAAATCCTTATGTTACGAGGAAAGTAATGAAACTGCAGTTCAGCTTTTCAAGGTAACGAGTAACAGTGTTCTTAAGTAGATAGTCAGGCCATTTGATATCAGTATAACCCAAGGTGAGGTGTTTTAGGTCTGGCGCAATTCATGTATAGTGCCCTTAACGGCAAGGGAGATGAAAGTGAATGTTAAAACTACAGTCCCCTGACTATCCCTATTAAGGTGTACAAGACATGAATGGTTGAGAGGATTGCAGGAACTGAAGAACACCAGAATGAAGGAAACAGTACTGGTATGGCTTTATGCAACGTAAAAGATGTGAGGATCTGGTGTTTGCTGTGAAGAGTTTGTGTGAAATACTTGGAAAATGAGTAAATTATATGTAACATCTACAGGTCTGTAAGAAGTGCATCAAAGGGTTAACAGAGTGGCCTAGTTAAAATGTTTAAATGGGGAGGACCTGGAGGAAGTGGAGTGCTTTTTGCACTTGGAAATGGACTAGGCAAGGGATGGAACCATGGGGACTGAAGAGAGAGATTGAATCTGGGTGTACTGGCAATTAAGAGAAAGGAGAGTTCAGTGTCCATTATGTCAATACTGGGTGCATTTGAAGGTATAGTAGTCTTGACAAAGCTCTATGAAGAGATGCCTCAGATACTGAATGCAAAGGAATAAAAGGAATTGGATATATCGGAAATGGAATGTCTGATGATATGTGGTGTGAGGCAGCCTGACTGTGTAACAGTGGTTCCTAACCCGGGGAATATCGCCCTCCACTGGGCATTCATTTAAATTATGGAGGAAGGTAAGCACTAGCTGGTACTTCAAAAATTTCACTGTGCTTGATTTAAAAATATGAAAAAAAGAGTATGGAAGCAATAACTGTTTGCAGAACACATACACATCAACTTTCTGTCCACCAACCTCAATGCAACATTAGAACTTCAGTTGCTATGAGTGTTTCTCCCATCCTATACTTAAAATTTTTTTTTAAATTTACAGAGGAGGGTTGATGTGTTGGAAATGAAATGTCTAAGGATAATATGTGAAGTGAGGTGGTTTGATCGAGTAAGTAATGAAAGAATAAGAGAGATGTGTGGTAATAAAAAGTGTATGGTTGAGAGAGCAAAAGAGGGAGTGTTGAAATGGTTTGGACAAATGGAGAGTATGAGTGAGAAAAGATTCACAAAGAAGATATATGTGTCAGAGGTGGAGGGAACAAGAAGCGGGGGACCAAATTGGAGGTTTGTGGATGGAGTGAAAAAGATTTTGAGCAATCAGGGCCTGAACAAGCAGAAGGGTGAGAGGCGTGCAAGGAAAAGAGTGAATTGGAACGATGTGTTATACAGGGGTCAACATGCTGTCAATGAACTGGACCAGGGCATGTGAAATGTCTGGGATAAACCATGTAGAAGTCTGTGGGGCCTGGATGTGGATAGGGAGTTGTGATTTCAGTGCACTACATACGATAGCTAGAGACTTTCGGTGCACTACGCAAGACAGTGAGAGACTGAGTGTGTACGAATGTGGCCTTTTTTGTCTTTTTTCCTTGCACTACAATGCTGACGCAATGGGTGGCGATGCTGTTGCCTGAGGGGCAGGGTGGCGCCGGGAATGGATTAAGGCAAACAAGTGTGAATATGTATATGTGTATATATGTATTTGTTTGTGTATGTATATGTGTATACATTGATATGTACATGTATGTGCATTTATGTATACATGTATGTATATGAGAGGATGGGTCTTTCTTCGTCTGTTTCCTGGTGCTACCTCACTGATGCAGGTAAGGGCAATCAAGTATAAAAAAAATCATATTTCAAAAGTTTTCATAAATATATAGAAATTCAATAGTTTTCTTATGACGGGAATTCATTAACTTCTCCTTATGGATTAATTATATATGGATTTTCAACAGATGGCATTCCTAATGTAAAACTGATTTGAATTTTTATTAGGGAGGAATCAGGCATCTTGTTTCTTAAAGTTGGGATGCTGGGTTAAGAAAGGTTAGGAACCACAGGTACAAGGAATGACAATATAATTCATGTGTGGTAGTATGCATAGTATGAATGGAGCTGACGATAGATATGATGAAATGGTTCAAACACTTGGATCATAAGAGAAGACTGACAAAGAGGCTCTGCATGTCAGACATGGAGGGAGGAATATGGAGTGGGAAAACGGAAGGATGGAGTGAAAGAAGCTTCAGTATATTGGGGCCTGAACATTCTGGAGGGTTAGAGGTATGTATGGGAAAGAATTAAATGTATCAATGTTGTAAAAGAGGGGTAATGCATTTTCAATGGATGGAACCTGAGTATGTGAAGGGGTCAAGGCAAACCACTGAATAGTCTATGGGGCTTAGCTGTGACTGGTTGGTTCCAATTACATGCATTTCATATAACATGTCAAGATTGGATGTGTGCAGATGGGGCTTTTTTTTGTCTGTGCCTAGGGCTATCTCACTAAGTAAAGAGAGACCATATAAGTATGACAAATATACCCTCTCTTCTTATCCATTTCATATCTTAGGGAGAATAAAAAGATATTCTGGAAGGAGGTAAATAAAGTGCGTAAGACAAGGGAGCAAATGGGAACTTCAGTGAAGGGCGCAAATGGGGAGGTGACAACAAGTAGTGGTGATGTGAGAAGGAGATGGAGTGAGTATTTTGAAGGTTTGTTGAATGTGTTTGATGATAGAGTGGCAGATATAGGGTGTTTTGGTCGAGGTGGTGTGCAAAGTGCGAGGGTTAGGGAAAATGAGTTGGTAAACAGAGAAGAGGTAGTAAAAGCTTTGCGGAAGATGAAAGCCGGCAAGGCAGCAGGTTTGGATGGTATTGCAGTGGAATTTATTAAAAAAGGGGGTGACTGTATTGTTGACTGGTTGGTAAGGTTATCTAATGTATGTATGACTCATGGTGAGGTGCCTGAGGATTGGCGGAATGCATGCATAGTGCCATTGTACAAAGGCAAAGGGGATAAGAGTGAGTGCTCAAATTACAGAGGTATATGTTCGTTGAGTATTCCTGGCAAATTATATGGGAGGGTATTGATTGAGAGGGTGAAGGCATGTACAGAGCATCAGATTGGGGAAGAGCAGTGTGGTTTCAGAAGTGGTAGAGGATGTGTGGATCAGGTGTTTGCTTTGAAGAATGTATGTGAGAAATACTTAGAAAAGCAAATGGATTTGTATGTAGCATTTATGGATCTGGAGAAGGTATATGATAGAGTTGATAGAGATGCTCTGTGGAAGGTATTAAGAATATATGGTGTGGGAGGCAAGTTGTTAGAAGCAGTGAAAAGTTTTTATCGAGGATGTAAGGCATGTGTACGTGTAGGAAGAGAGGAAAGTGATTGGTTCTCAGTGAATGTAGGTTTGCGGCAGGGGTGTGTGATGTCTCCATGGTTGTTTAATTTGTTTATGGATGGGGTTGTTAGGGAGGTGAATGCAAGAGTTCTGGAAAGAGGGGCAAGTATGAAGTCTGTTGGGGATGAGAGAGCTTGGGAAGTGAGTCAGTTGTTGTTCGCTGATGATACAGCGCTGGTGGTTGATTCATGTGAGAAACTGCAGAAGCTGGTGACTGAGTTTGGTAAAGTGTGTGAGAGAAGAAAGTTAAGAGTAAATGTGAATAAGAGCAAGGTTATTAGGTACAGTAGGGTTGAGGGTCAATTCAACTGGGAGGTGAGTTTGAATGGAGAAAAACTGGAGGAAGTGAAGTGTTTTAGATATCTGGGAGTGGATCTGGCAGCGGACAGAACCATGGAAGCGGAAGTGGATCATAGGGTGGGGGAGGGGGCGAAAATTCTGGGAGCCTTGAAGAATGTGTGGAAGTCGAGAACATTATCTCGGAAAGCAAAAATGGGTATGTTTGAAGGAATAGTGGTTCCAACAATGTTGTATGGTTGCGAGGCGTGGACTATGGATAGAGTTGTGCGCAGGAGGATGGATGTGCTGGAAATGAGATGTTTGAGGACAATGTGTGGTGTGAGGTGGTTTGATCGAGTAAGTAACGTAAGGGTAAGAGAGATGTGTGGAAATAAAAAGAGCGTGGTTGAGAGAGCAGAAGAGGGTGTTTTGAAATGGTTTGGTCACATGGAGAGAATGAGTGAGGAAAGATTGACCAAGAGGATATATGTGTCGGAGGTGGAGGGAACGAGGAGAAGAGGGAGACCAAATTGGAGGTGGAAGGATGGAGGGAAAAAGATTTTGTGTGATCGGGGCCTGAACATGCAGGAGGGTGAAAGGAGGGCAAAGAATAGAGTGAATTGGAGCGATGTGGTATACCGGGGTTGAAGTGCTGTCAGTGGATTGAATCAAGGCATGTGTATGGGGGTGGGTTGGGCCATTTCTTTCGTCTGTTTCCTTGCGCTACCTCGCAAACGCGGGAAACAGCGACAAAGCAAAAAAAAAAAAAAAAAATCTTAAAGAGGCAGAATCAGGAACATACAACTGAGCCTTAGAGGTGTAAATGGAGTAAGTTTAAATTACATACAACTTGCATGGTGCAAATCAAAATGGGGAGATGTGATGTCTGTGGGCTCACTGTAGATGGGGGCTATGATTTTGGTGCATGCTAGCAACAGAATGTATGCATAACGTGTAAATCGCATATACACCCAAGTATATTAAATCTCAAACATATATTGATGAATAAATGATAACCGAAAATAAGACTTACCTTTTTGTACAGTGGGTCTTCAACTTCCTTTGCCTCTTCATCAACTTCTTTTCTTATCATTTCTATGTACCTGCTTATCTGATCTTTCATATCACTTGAATTAGTTTGTTCACTACAAGTAGCAATTTCATCCTCTGTTTTTCCAGAGTTATGATCCAATATGTAGTGTGCAGGTAAAGGATGATGTGACTGTGGTGATGTCCCTTTACATTCCTTTTTATCTCTGTCACTGGCCAACTCACATCCATCATCCTGCTTTGGGATACCATCCTCCACTTTAACATCATCAGTTTCCTGCTTACATTCAGCATCATCTTTTCCTACATTTTTCCCCTCCTGCTTCATATTCTTCATTTTTGAAAGATTAATTTCTTTCTTTAATTCACTATCCTGCTTTTTCAAACTCTTCACTTCATGCTCATATTTGGCAATTGTTTGTTCTGAAACAGGCTCTCCCTTAGATGCAGAGCTTTTCTGTAAGGATGAGTTATTTGCTTGCCTGGACTTGTTTTCCTGTCCAGAATCCACATTCACCTTCATAAACTTTGAATCCTCTATTCCTGAATCCTTTACTTCCTCAACAGCCTTATGTTTTCCCTGTTGAGATACCTCAACTGCCTTCTCTGATTTCAAATCTTCCTTTTTAGAGTCATTAGCCGATTGTACAGAGTTTGGGTCTCTCTGTTTATCGTCTTTAGTCAACTGCTCAGCCTTGGGATCTTTGTGTTTGGACTCTTTAGTCTTCTCTTCAGACTGAGAAGTGTTCCAGTTAGAATCCTTCACTGTCTTATCAAACTTGGGATCTTCCTGTCTGGAATCCTTATCTGCCTGCTTCAATTTTTTATTCTCCAGTGTAAACTCAACAGCTGCCTGCTTTGACTTGGGCTCTTTTAGTTCAGAATACTCAGTCGCCTCAAACTTAGGAGTTTCCAGTTCATCACTCTCAGTTGTATGCTCAGATTTAAGTTCTTGCTCTGAGTCATCCACTGCCTGCTTATGCTCAAATTGTTTCCCTTTAGAAACTGTATCAGCCTGCTCAAACTTCAAATCTTTCAGTTTACAACTGTCTGTTGCTCGTTTAGATTCAAAATCTTTCAAATCATAATCCTCAGGTGTCTTCTTGAGCATTTCATCTTTCCGTTTGGAGTCCTTAGTCCCCAGCTCTATATCTACATCTTGATCCTCCTGGGTGGATTTTTCTTCTTGCAGCATTTCTGAAGTGGCACTTCCATTACTGTTATTCCTGCATCTAAATTTTTCTGAGTCATCCTTCTTTGGCACTTGCACAAAATTCCCATCTATTGTTTCATGGTCTTCATTACCAGTCAATTCACAATGGGTGCCAGTTATTTCACAGGCAGCAACAGTTTTGTCGAAGCTAGTACTGGGATTTTCACTGGTGGTAATGACTCTCCCAGAGATACCACTGGTCATCTCATGGCTGGCACACTGCGTCTCAAAGCCAGTAAAAGTCATTTCATGTCGAGCACTGGTAACCTCACAACCACCATGGGTTGTCTCAAAGTTGGCACAATTTCTTTCAAGGCTGACATTAGATGTTGTGCAGATAACACTGTTTATCTCACAAGTTGTACTGGTGAGCTCACAACTGAGTCTTTCACTGCTAACACTGGCCTCATCAGCATCAGACACACCTTTATTCAGTTTTGAGTTATCCTTTTCAATGTGCTCTTTAACATCTTCACTCTGCTTTTCCTTTGCAACATTCTTCTCATTTGAATTTTCTTTATTTCTAATTTTCTTATCTGACCTACATTTGTCACTCCCTCTTTTGTCTGAGCTTGTCTGGTCTTGGTGACAACTTTTCTTCTTGTCAAGCTTTTGTGAGTTCACCAGTTTATCATCTATTCTTGGGGACTCTTTCTTCTTGTGTTCTGATCCGCCCTCTTTAACACAAACTTTCTTATCATCTTTCCTCTTATTGTCTAAATGATGTCGATCTTGCTTTCTATGACCTGATCTATGGCGAGAGCATCTTTCTTTATCAAGAGCCCTTTTGTTATCTTGTTTATGTGATGCTCTGGAATGTTTCCCCTTATCTGATGATTTTTCAGAAAGACTCCTGTCCTGATCACAAGTTGTTCTATCCTTTGAAGATGCTTTCCTAAATTTTTCTTTCGAGTCACCCCTTTTATGGCTTCTAGAAGGGCCACTACTTGATCTTCTTCCATCTTTAGTCAACCTTGAGGAGTCTTTCTGTCTGTGAGGCCTATCCCTCCTGTTCTGATGCTTATGACTCCTACCATTTTCTGATCTTCGATGCTGCCCATGTCTGATTCGTGCTTTACTAGTGTCCTCTCTACTGTCAGTGATTTGTGAGGGACTCGTACACTGTATTTCTTGGTCATCCTCCTCATCATACGCAACATCAACTACTTCAAAATCCTCCATGTTGAAGAATTCTGGTTCACTTTCTCTATCAGCTTCCTCTTCTGAAAAGTTTAACAAACGTATTTTAGCTGCTAATACTCTCTTAGTATCAAAGACCCAACAGTAAAGCTTAACAACTTTGCCATGTTTTCCCTACATTCAAAAATGGATGACTCGAATAAAATTCCTACCAAATATTTGTTATCAAATCTAAACCTATAAGTACTGTACTAGGGTTCAAGAGCAGTAATAAAAAATTATGCAGACTAATTCTACCAATATGTCTGGCTAATGCCTGAATGAAGCAGTCATCATATACTTGCATTAAGAAATATCAATCCATAGAGAAAGTAGGCATAGCATCAATATATATGGTGAAGAACAAGTGGGAGGATACATAATAAAAGGTAGACTAAGTTACAATACATAATGGTTTATCCCTGGGGATAGGGGAGAAAGAATACTTCCCACGCATTCCCCACGTGTCATAGAAGGCGACTAAAGGGGACGGGAGAGGGGGGCTGGAAACCCTCCCCTCCTTGTATTTTAACTTTCTAAAAGAGGAAACAGAGGGAGTCACGCGGGGAGTGCTCATCCTCCTCGAAGGCTCAGATTGGGGTGTCTAAATGTGTGTGGATGTAACCAAGATGAGAAAAAAGGAGAGATATGTAGTATGTTTGAGGAAAGGAACCTGGATGTTTTGGCTCTAAGGAAACAAAGCTCAAGGGTAAAGGGGAAGAGTGATTTGGGAATGTCTTGGGAGTAAAGTCAGGGGTTAGTGAGAGGACAAGAGCAAGGGAAGGAGTAGCACTATTCCTGAAACAGGAGTGGTGGGAGTATGTGATAGAGTGTAAGAAAGTAAACTCTAGACTGATATGGGTAAAACTGAAAGTGGATGGAGAGAGATGCCTGATTATTGGTGCATATGCACCTGGGCATGAGAAGAAAGATCATGAGAGGCAAGTGTTTTGGGAGCAGCTGAGTGAATGTGTTAGTAGTTTTGATGCACGAGACCAGGTTATAGTGAAGGGTGATTTGAATGCAAAGGTGAGTAATGTGGCAGTTGAGGGAATTATTGGTGTACATGGGGTGTTCAGTGTTGTAAATGGAAATGGTGAAGAGCTTGTAGATTTATGTGCTGAAAAAGGACTAGTGATTGGGAATACCTGGTTTAAAAAAAGAGATATATATAAGTATATGTATGTAAGTAGGAGAGATGGCCAGAGAGCGTTATTGGATTGTGTATTAATTGATAGGCGCGTGAAAGAGAGACTTTTGGATGTTAATGTGCTGAGAGGTGCAACTGGAGGGATGTCTGATCATTATCTTGTGGAGGCGATGGTGAAGATTTGTAGAGGTTTTCAGAAAAGAAGAGAGAATGTTGGGGTGAAGAGAGTGGTGAGAGTAAGTGAGCTTGGGAAGGAGACTTGTGTGAGGAAGTACAAGGAGAGACTGAGTACAGAATGGAAAAGGCGAGAACAAAGGACGTAAGGGGAGTGGGGGAGGAATGGGATGTATTTAGGGAAGCAGTGATGGCTTGCGCAAGGGATGCTTTTGGCATGAGAAGCGTGGGAGGTGGGCAGATTAGAAAGGGTAGTGAGTGGTGGGATGAAGAAGTAAGATTATTAGTGAAAGAGAAGAGAGAGGCATTTGGATGATTTTTGCAGGGTAATAATGCAAAAGACTGGGAGATGTATAAAAGAAAGAGGCAGGAGGTAAAGAGAATGGTGCAAGAGGCAAAAAAGAGGGCAAATGAGAGTTGGGGTGAGAGAGGATCATTAAATTTTAGGGAGAATAAAAAGATGTTTTCGAAGGAGGTAAATAAAGTGCGTAAGACAAGGAAACAAATGGGAAGGTGATAACAAGTAGTACTTATGTGAGGAGATGGAGTGAGTATCTTGAAGGTTTGTTGAATGAGTTTGATGATAGAGTGGCAGATATAGGTGTTCTGGTCGAGGTAGTGTGCAATGTGAGAGGGTTAGGGAGAATGATTTCGTAAACTGAGAAAAGGTAGTAAAAGCTTTGTGGAAAATGAAAGCCAGCAAGGCAACAGATTTGGATGGTATTGCAGTGGAATTTATTATAAAAGGGGGTGACTGCATTGTTGACTGGTTGGTGAGGTTCTTTAATGTATGTACGACTCATGGTGAGGTGCCTGAGGATTGGCGGAATGCTTGCATAATGCCATTGTACAAAGGCAGAGGGGATAAAAGTGAGTGCTCAAATTACAGACGTATAAGTTTGTTGAGCATTCCTGGAAAATTACATGGGAGGGTATTGATTGAGAGGACATGTACAGAGCATCAGATTGGGGAAGAGCAGTGTGGTTTCAGAAGTGGTAGAGGATGTGTGGATCAGGTGTTTGCTTTGAAGAATGTATATGAGAAATAATTAGAAAACCAAATGGATTTGTAAGTAGCATTTATGGATCTGGAGAAGGCATATGATAGAGTTGATAGAGATGCTCTGTGAAAGGTATTAAGAATATATGGTGTGAGAGGCAAGTTGTTAGAAGCAGTGAAAAGTTTTTATCATGGATGTAAGGCATCTGTGCGTGTAGGAAGAGGAAAGTGATTGGTTCTCAGTGAATGTTGGTTTGTGGCAGGGGTGTGTGATGTCTCCATGGTTGTTTAATTTGTTTATGGATGGGGTTGTTAGGGAGGTGAATGCAAGAGTTTTGGTAAGAGGGGCAAGTATGCAGTCAAAACTGTTGTGGATGAGAGAGCTTGGGAAGTGAGTCAGTTGTTGTTCGCTGATGATACAGCGCTGGTGGCTGAATCGTGTGAGAAACTGCAGAAGCTGGTGACTGAGTTTGGTAAAGTGTGTGAAAGAAGAAAGTTAAGAGTAAATGTGAATAAGAGCAAGGTTATTAGGTACAGTAGGGTTGAGGGTCAAGTCAATTGGGAGGTAAGTTTGAATGGAGAAAAACTGGAGGAAGTGAAGTGTTTTAGATATCTGGGAGTGGATTTGGCAGCGGATGGAACCATGGAAGCAAAAGTGAACCATAGGGTGGGGGAGGGGGCGAAAGTTCTGGGAGCATTGAAGAATGTGTAGAAGTCAAGAACATTATCTCAGAAAGCAAAAATGGGTATGTTTGAAGGAATAGTGGTTCCAACAATGTTATTTGGTTGCGAGGCGTGGGCTATAGATAGTGTTGTGCGGAGGAGGGTGGATGTGCTGGAAATAAGATGTTTGAGGACAATATGTGGTGTGAGGTGGTTTGATCGAGTAAGTAATAATTGGGTAAGAGAGATGTGTGGTAATAAAAAGAGTGTGGTTGAGAGAGCAGAAGAGGGTGTTTTGAAATGGTCTGGTCACATGGAGAGAATGAGTAAGGAAAGATTGACAAAGAGGATATGTGTCAGAGGTGGAGGGAACGAGGAGAAGTGGGAGACCAAATTGGAGGTGGAAAGATGGAGTGAAAAAGACTTTGAGTGATCGGGGCCTGAACATGCAGGAGGGTGAAAGGCGGGCAAGGAATAGAGTGAATTGGAACGATGTGGTATACTGGGGTTGACGTGCTGTCAATGGATTGAACCAGGGCATGAGAAGCATCTGGGGTAAACCATGGAAAGTTCTGTGGGGCCTGGATGTGGAAGGGAGCTGTGGTTTCGTTGCATTATTACATGACAGCTAGAGACTGAGTGTGAACGATGTGGCCTTTGTAGTCTTTTCCTAGCGCTACCTCATGCACAAGCAGGGGGAGGGGGTTATTATTTCATGTGTGGCGGGGTGGCGATGGAAATGAATAAAGGCAGACAGTATGAATTATGTACATGTGTATATATGTTATATGTCTGTGTGTGTATATATATATGTATATGTTGAGATGTATAGGTATGTATATTTGCGTGTGTGGACGTGTATGTATATACATGGGTATGTGGGTGGGTTGGGCCATTCTTTCATCTGTTTCCTTGCACTACCTCACTAACGCAGGAGACAGCGACAAAGTAAAATAATTGAATAAATAAATAGTTTGGTAACCTTGAAAAGAAAGTGCCAAGAAGTTCGTACGAAAATAATGAAATTATCTTTTTTTCTGACAAGAATATGCAGGAAACAGAGGAGCAAAAAAGCCTAAAAAGTAAAAAACAGACATTTTGGAAAACTCATATTTAGATGTGATTTGAGCAATCAACAATGTACAAAAATCTTCAAAACCAAGCTCAGTAATCCTATTATTTCCACATAAACCTGACACCATTAAGCAACATCCATAAAAGGTAAACATAATCCCATCAAAGTGACAGCCTGCTAACAAACAACAACATGTCACCTCAGATCATCTCTCCATTGTAAGTAACAACTAGCACTAGTTCAAGTAAACTGAGGAGTGGGTAGGGGGGTCATTTATTTGTCTCCAGTTTGTATTCTAATGCTCAAAAACAAGTTCTTCAAAAGCACAACTCATTTCCTGAGTATCAGGGGCAGGTGCTGATAACTAACCCCTTTTTCTGTTATCCAGTATGGATTTCAAGGAACATTACTGTCAGGTCTAAAACACATTTTTTATCAAAAAAGTAACTGACAATGCCAAACTATATATCTTTTTTGGATAACATGCTTTTTTAGGCATCCCATTTAAAATCAATTATACAACAAAAGGGTCAAATAACAGCTGAAATAAACCAATATCATCACTCTAATCAACTTCCTATTACAGTACAAACAAAACAAGTATACATGAAAATTTTCATCATTCAATTATCCTCTGGGTAAACCTTTTTTATACTCACTAGCTGTCAATAAAGATCTTATTTCTTAAACTATTTAATTCCTTCCTTTGTTGAAGCATGCACCTGTTTAATATTATCAATTATCCACTCCTAATATTCCTAATACTACATAGGATTAGCTGTCTACCCACTCTATGGGTGGGGACAGTGAGAAGGGGAAAGATTTACCACTGGCATATATTTCTTGGGAGGTGGGGGGATGGTGAGGGTCTGAAAATCCCCTACCACCCACATCACTTTGGCATAAACTCTTGGCATGCTGTGAAAGGGGAACTGGCTACCCTAACCAAAAGGGCTGCCCATGATCTGAAGGTACTCACACAGTTTGATTTTCAAATTCTCATGTTTTTGCAATATATAAAAAGAGAGACAGGCAAATAAACAGATAGCCAGAGAGATAGATATCTAGATAGAAAGTGACATGTACAAGATATATCCATTATAATACGATGATGTCTCCAACACATAAATCTTGTAGTGTTTCAAAATATCAACTGTTATCTACATACCCCTAAAATCCTCTCCATTTTCTTTATCCTCTGGCTTCTGTCCTTGAGAAACATAAGAATCTTCATTGCTGCTGCTTCCTAATTCCTTGACTTCATTTTCACACTCTCCACTACCGCTATCAACTATTTCTTTCTCATCACTGCCATTTCTATTTTCCTCTGAATCCAGACAATCACTACTTTCCACTTCCATCATCATCATCAAGTTCTGATTGCTTTTTGACTTTGTCAAATACTTTCAATCACTTACACACAACCCTTCAGTGTCAAGTGTCATTGCGCTGTCAGTGATTAGCTTTTCAACATGGAACATAAAAATCAACTTCCAAAGATGTAATACTCTTCATGTTAGCCATCTTAGTGAGTATCATTCAAACTTTAAATGTTTTCAAGATTAAATACAACATAAGCACAGATATAACACTCATAATGACATGACACTGCCACTCTGTACCATCTGAGATTTAGCCGATCATGAATGAATCAAAAAAGGAAATAACTATTAAGGAGCATATATACAGTTATATGAGCTTTGTTCAAATGTTTGCTGCAGTTTTCGCTGTATTCATAAAGCAGGACATATGCCTTCAAAAGTCAGCTTGTGGATTCTGACATGGTGTTATGAGATGCAGCTGATTCTCCATGTTCTGTATCTACAGTATCTACAGCATGTATTAGTGCTTGATCAGCTTCCATGAACACATCCAAACGAATACCTGAAAATAATCTATACTTAATTATCCATATAATTAACAAAACTAAATACTAAATAATAAACCATAATCTTAATTTCAAGCCAAACACAGTATCACATTAAGTCATATAAAACAAACCAATGGTTGACAGTTTTCCTAAAAATATCAAACTTTAGAAATGTTTACAGCATATCAAGCCTTTATTCCAACATAATTTTAAAAATGTGATTTTGGTTAATACTTAAAAAAATAACTAAAACCAGTTAAAGAAAACATTGGACTTTCTGTCACTATTCAATATGAAAAACAAGGCATTAGGAAAACTTTGATGAGCTAGGGAGGGAGAGAAAGAGAGAGAGAGAGAGATAGAGAGAGAGAGAGAGAGAGAGAGAGAGAGAGAGAGAGAGAGAGCTGCCACTTTTCACAATCAATCCACCATACACCACTCACTGTCCTTTGGCATTTCATTCGTAAAACATCCATCCTCTTCCATTTTTTTGGAATAAAATGACCCAAAATATTGTTTTGGGAATAGTGAACCCTCAAACATACCCATCTATACCCAAACAATGGCCTCATCTTCCACATGTTCCTTAAATTTCTTAAGTGTTTCTGAAAATACAGTGTTTTTCAAGTAGAAAGAAAAAACTACTTCCTTATGAAATGAAAGAACATGAAACAAATTAAGAGAACAACAAACAACAGAGTAACAGGTAAAATTAGCACAGAGCACTAACCAACCTGATTTTTTGTTTATACCATGAAATATGTATCCTCATAATTATATCCTAAATTGCCACCTTACCCACTTATGCATTCAGGCCTCCTAGCAACAAAATTCTAACCCATGCAACAAAATTGTCAAACAATTCACTCAGCTAAAAAAAATACTTTATCATCCCTCTTACTTTAGGGACACCTCACATTTCACCCCTTCTTTCAAATTTCAATAGGAAACAAAATAATGCTACAGATGTTTCAGTCTAAATCAAATGTACTAAATACTAGGAACTTACAGACATGCATTTCATTCAAACTCATGAGTTATTTTTGAGGTGACCCCAAACTGGTACATTACCATAAAATCCCTCAATATCTAAACCTAACAGTGATGCTGAGCTAAACTAGCACGTTACCTCAATGTCCTTCAATTTCATGAATACATGGCAGAGAGGCAGCCTCAAAATTTAAACTAACATTTGGTTACTCTGACTACATATGAAACTAAATAACTGAAGTGCCAGAACACAAATGAAGTTGATCTCGGCCCCTTAGGAAAACATGGTTTAGGTTTCATTGGGTTTTTTATATTTTCAGTCGTTTTCCATTGTTTTCCTGGATTAAATACACATTTTCCCCTCATCTTCAGGACTGAAGTACAGTCCTCCTATCACCCCTTCATTATGGTCTGCCAAACGATTACCATTCTTTCGTAACATCGGCTAATTTAGAGTTGGTAAAGTTGTGCTATGATTTCTCGTTAAGATTAAAAGTGGTAGTTGGTGGAAGAATCATGCAAGGTTACGGTTGCTAATATAAACAGCAATTGTAGGAGAGAAACCAGAGGCCAGCGACGATTTGTTCCCATTATTACTACCTGAACCTTAAACTGTCTTTTATCTACCCCATGGCCAAAGGAACTCTTGAATAGAAAACAGTCAGTATGCAACATACGCTTGGTTTTCCTACGTGTTTTCAAGCGTTATGAATGAAAAGCTTAGAAAACTTTTCTCTAATGCCGCACCAATATGGCGACTCGACGTGACCACAGTGTTTGGAGTCTGTACGTCGTTGTCTTCCAGGCTACACATTAACCCTCTATCCCTTTAAATTTTTTTTTCTAAATTTTCCTCCTGTAAAAGGTTACTTATTTGATTTCTCATTTCTAAGGCGTGCAGTTACAGAATGAATAAATTACATACTTTAAATCATCTATTCTGTTAGGCTGAACTTTTTTTCTTGCCAGCTTCTGGCATCTGACATCTATCAGCCATTGTTAATCATCTCTACAAATCACTCACACATTATGATTACGAAAAAATTGTGAATAGAAACGGTGTTCTTACATTATACATTAGAATCCCAAGCGATGCTTCAGAATAATTATTCTAAACATGAAATAGTCAAAAGTATGGATGTTGCTGTTGAGACTAATACAATAATACAGTTTACTGCCTAGAGATATTCCATAATACACATTTAATGAAGCCTGAAACCATGATTTCGTTTTAAGGTCTTGCAAACTGTGGAATATGTGCAGTATACTGCCAGGAGCATCTAAATTCACAGGTGAGGAGGGAGCTCAAGGCATCTGTAGCACAGTGACCGGTTGAAACAATGTTTCTAAGGATACTGGCAAGATTTTCGGAATGACTAATCCAAGAGGAACTCTATAATTGTTTTTCATATGTCACATTAACTTCAGTCTTTGGTAAAATTAAGAATGCTGTTTTTGGCGGTGAACTTTCCTTTTAGCAACATTGCGCTATATAATCCATGCAGCTTCATTGCGCCTCACTGACTTTCAGAGAAACGCTCAGTACGTCGCTCAAAAGCCCTTTTTTTTTTTGTCTACATTCATAGTTCTTGGAGATATCATTGATATCCCGATGGCGTGTGCTTACAATTGAGTTCAATGATACACTTCCAGATGGTGCGCACATCATGACGTCCACAGCTCTCCTGAATATAGCGTTTTCGACAACTGTGATGGAACAAACTATATCGCCGTTCCCTCTCATAGTACCTCCACAGGACCTAGCATCGACCATCCCTCCTGTAATTGTCCTACAGGACCCAGCAATACTGCTCTGCTGCAGTATCTAAACAGGACCCAGCATGGTCATTCATTCCCTTCCTGAGGTCGCTTAGTGAAACCAGTATCGCCGTTCCTTCCACTCCTGTCGTGGCTTCATAAGATTTTGAAGTCACCGTTTCCCCCCCTCTTTCAGTAACTCCAAGGGACACAGCATGGCCATCCTCCCCCTCTTATAGTGGCTCCATTATTAGTCCTCTTCCTTAAGGAGATGGGACACTACACACACGCGGAAGTGAACTAACATTGTAACCCCAGCGTGGCTGAGAGGGTTTGACATTATGGTGCTACGGCTGGCAGCCGCGAGACCTTTGGTTTGCCCAGAGACATTTTTTGTAATCAACCAAATGGTACAGGATGGAGTATAGTACGCCAACGTGCAAGAAAGGTTCACCCACCTAATCACGGCACTCCCACCAGATATATATATACCCAGGAAGACTTTAGATCAACCATAACCCTGCAACTATCGCCTCACTCTATGAAAAATATTTCTACATTTCGCCCATCTTCAAACTTCTGGTTCTTACTAAAAGTTTTGTTTGATTTTGTGCAGGATCTCTGGATTTTCATAATTGCAGGATATATAAACGACAAATAACAGAGTTGCAGTCAAAGTACATTTTGAAGATATGACATGCTAACACCAAAGAGATACATACAGTACACTGGCATACTTGCTGCGGTCACCAATTTAGTTGTTTCAATGCCTCTTTTCAGACAGGTTGACAGGTGGAGCGAGTACAAGAACTCCTGGAGACCTGGCAAAACGTAAAGTCGAAATCGGTACTAAAATGGACTGGACACACATAGGACTGGGATCAAATTTCTCCAGAAACGAGCTGTGGGCTGTAGATCAAAACATCCACAAATGAAAAAAAAAAAAATACCAGCTTAATCGAATGACGTAAACGATAAAAGAAATCAAACACTTTTGCCGTCAAAATTCGCTATTTTCTTACCAAAACTGGCCAGTAACAGTGGGGATTATACTGGAAAGAACGAGTATAGTACAGTATTCAAGGATTCCCAACTAGTTAGCCCAAAAGCCCAATATATCCTTACAACTGTAACCCCCAACTCTCGACGAAGATGGGGATGGCCTGGATGTACAAAAGGAATGTGGGGTTAAATGAATTATAAAAGAAAAAAAAACTAGGCAAGGCCACTGAATTATTCGTAGGTCATCTGCTTAGTTAAAAGGTCAGTCAAGTTACAATCGGGTAGATCAATGGCGCGAGCAGCCAACCTTGCTATTCCTCACGAGCTTCTCTCCATCGCAATATTTAGTAAATTACGTCAAAACTTACCAGGAAATAAATAGATATCGAAACCAGTTGATACTTCTATATACGAAGACGATTAATTATCGCTTCTAGGGTTTTTCAGTCTCGAATAAATAATCCTATCTGGTGTCACATTTTGTTCCGCGTTTCCTTATACCCTTAGGTAGCGGACCAGCATGCTACCGTTCTCACTTATGAATAAGAACATTTGTCTATCTTTTAGAGAAATATTTGTTGGCCATCTACGTAGGTAAACATTCATACGGAGATGATATCAAATGGCAGGCTGATCTAGTATCATTACTTGAGGAACCAAACACCACCGCCTCTCAGAATGACATTCACAGTACCAATAACCATCGCTTCTGCTCTTAGATCTTCCTGTTTTCCTCATTAAGAGCACAAGAGGCTTATTTGCTTAGCTTCAGTTCTAGTTTGAAAACACACACACACGTTTGTCTATTTCCTGGTCAGCAAGAGGAGGTAGCTGAACACATGGGGTTCCATCACTTATACTTGTCAAAGTCACTCTATAAATCGATATACTTCCCATAATTCCTTACTTTGCTCATGACCACAGTGTATTCAAACATGGGCTGTCATTCTCGTAAGTCACTAACATGGATCAAGAGTAAAACTGGCCTTTAGGTCGAACCCTCTGGCATGCTGCTGGCAACTCAAGTCCACTTACAAATGGTTCCCCTGACAAGTATCCTCTGATCCCTTCCACCCCCCCCCCCCCACTTAACCACCATCATAAGACTTCCTGAAAATCTAGCTTCCTTATCAAGGTTTTGTTTGGGACAGTGTCAGATGCTTTCCAACAGTTTAAAGACATTCAGTCCTCCAATCCATCTCCATTTTCTACAGAAAAGCATCCCATATCATAAAAGTCATGGATTAGATACCATGACCTCTCCTTTCTTCTGTGAACCTATGTTGTATCACTTGGGTTGTTTCTCCTTTGCAAGTAATCATCCACTTGTTTTCAAACTATCTTGTCCAGCATTTTGTAGACAACATGTGTCTTAGATTTTGGTCTGCACTTCAGTGCAGCTTCCTGATCTTTGTTAAAAATAGATATATTTACCTTATTCACTTTGCTTGATAATCTTTATTCTACCAATTTTTCCAGTCAAGTGTTCCAACACATTCCTTGAATATATATGGAGATTTCATCCAGTCCATGTACCCAATACAGAACCCTCAATTTGTGTTTTCTAACATTTTCAATACTTTCCAGGTGCTTCTAATATATTTTCTTGTCTTCAAAAATTTTTTCCTCTAAATACCTCTGTCTAACAAAGTACTTCTTTAACTGAAAATCAATCTCTGATGAATTCATGAAATACTTTTATATCTTTACTTGCTTTGTCTTGTCTTTCCTTCCTTAGGTAAATTTAAATTGGTAATTTTAAAACTATTTTTTCTTACCATTCTTTCCCTGTGTTGTCTAGATAATTGTTAAATTCTTAATAAAATTTCCTCCAGGTTCAACAGAGTTTCCTGTTAAGTCAAGCATACGTGGGATTCTACTTTTGTAGACATTCAATATGGCTAGATCTGGTATACTATCTAAATAACAATTCTAAGGAGAAACTCACCTCATACCTTGCTGCAGAAGCTTCTTGTCCAACACATCTTACAACCATCTTGGAGTATTCTGGATTATTACGCCTGACATCTTTATAGCACAAAGGTAGCAAAGTGAATAAAGGTTTAGCAGGCACAAAAACAATGTTTCTCTCTATTGTCTCTTGTTCCAATAATACAGTAATTCACCTGATTCCCTGAAGAATATAGTCTTCAAAATAAGAAAAAAATTTGAACATATCACATGTGTTTTGATAATCATAATGAAAAACTTGTAACTTGTGTGACTGATTGTTGTACAGTAATGCTATTGTTGCTTTGCACCCTGACTTGTAAGTGGTTGATTTGTTACAGGTTAAGCTGATGGTTTGTTTGATTTGTTCTGTATACTACCAAAGCTTATGGTTATTCACTCATTATTTCTCTTAGGATCTCATGCATCATTCATAGTTTCAGTGCATGAAAACCAACTTTGCCAAGTTGAATTAGTTTGGTAATGTCATTTTTCCCTTATTCATGTAGTAGCCCAATTCAACTTTATCAATAGAATTATTTCACCTCCCTGGAAAATAGAACTATTTTACTACTATCAATGACCTTATGCATGTACATGTCCTGACTTTGGTAATGTATGCGTGAATCCAAACTGTGGTTAAGTTCTACGTTGAAGTTCCGTTCTCATTCCCTTTTGAAATATGAGTATGTAACTTCCTGCACTGATTCATAATGATAAACACACCTTCACATCAAAATCAAACCATAAGTGGTTTGTCCCAGTCTACATCTCGTACCTCTTTGGTAAACTTTACAATCAATCATTACCTGTGGGATTCTATCCTATTTAAGCTTCACAATAATCAGTGTCTTTTCTTAGGATATAAATTTTTGTAGATGACCCACTATCTACTGGACATGACAAACTGGCAACCTGTGTTGATGGAGATCAGAAAATAGAGATATTATGCTCACTGAAATGAAGAGCAGAGATACAGTGACTGTTCCATCACTCCCAGCACTTACAGGAGAAAAAAATTTAAAATGGCCTCCCAGATTACCCCAGAAATGTGAAATCTTCTATCCTCTGGTGTGGGTACTTACAGATCCAAGGGCGGGGAGGACTACTCTTTCTTTGTAAAGACAGTGGGCTTTTTCTAAATGTGCTGTATGTGCATTCCTGTGCAAAAACATATGAAATATTCCTAGGAATACCTAAAATGATACTCAATTTTCATTTATTATTTTATTGCTGGTTAAATTTTGAGTATTTTCATATAAAAATATATATCACATTATGTACAATATCTATACACAACACTATATCTACATAAATTCACACAAAAAAGCAAGGATATTGTCAAAAATTTTCCCTTATACATTCAGGCTAAAACTTTTCATCACTTATATCAATATACAGATTGGGCAAATTTCAGTCTGTTAACATTTTACAAGCATTATATCAATGCAAACAGTATGAATAGCAATTGTAAACAATGTTGAACTGTTTATTATTTCTTATGCTAAAAGTAAATATACCCATAATGAGGCAGCCATAGCTCCTGAGTTCCCCTGGTTGTGCTCTGTATCATATAATGAAAATGTTCTCAAACATGAAATATCTCTAAAGCAGAGTATGGTGTTCTGTAGGAAATATCTCATTAAAACAATCTGATGAAACATTTCTACAAATTATTTTCTTTGTATGATTAGTAGCTGTTAAAACTTTTCCTGTACTAAGCTGATAAATTTTCTTATCAAAAAAACTCACAGACTTTGACTGTATCTTGGATGGCAATAGAAAATTATCTTTGGAACAATTTAATGGCAAATGAACCATTGACGATTTTTGAACTAGATAATGATAAAACTGACTACAAAAATAAAAGTAAATTGGAATGTTTCTTGCTTGGAATATTTACTGTAACACTGGGTCCTTTGGATCAAGAACAAATTAATGTTTTCACATTGTTTAGTTGTATCATACATTTGACAACTATATGTTACAATATCATCAAATTTACAGATTTTCAGTGAAGATGAAAATGTAATCTGATGGCAGATTTCTATATCTATGATATATCTACGATGTATCCAGCAGGCTACTGAGATCACATGACGGCAAAATTGGAAGCAAAACATATGGGAAGACTACAAGTAAACAAGCTGCATCTCTCCGAAGACTGGGAACCAACCTTTTGCCAGAATCTAATGGATGTTATACCCAGTGACTTGAAAATGAATAAATGATATCAGATTAACAGAAACATAGAAACAGATTAAAGATGATTCATTAATATCATATATGACAAGGATATTTTATATACACACTACTCATACATTCCGTTAATAAATATAGTAAGTCTCCAGTTGTGTTGTGACAGTCATGATGTGATGATAAAAATTCAAAATACCCATTAACATGTTGATGCTAAAGATAATAACATTGTAATAAGGTGATGCAAACCTCTTATCTCTGTGTGTGTGGTAAACAAATTGCCAAAATTGTTAAAGCATTGACCATGGAAAACAGACTGCATCAGTAATGAATACAGGATCTTTAGTACAAAATTCTGTGGTATGACAAAAGATAGCACATAAAAGATTATAACAGATGAACAAACATGCACATATAAAAAATTGATGTAGGAATGGTCTTTCTGATTGCTGTTTCACTTGTGAAGCAACAAAGAAGGATTCACTTTTCACACAGGTCCACCAGTCTTGTCAGGAAACTGACCAGTAGAATACCTTAAACAATGTAACTTACTTGAAATGGTGAAAAATTTTAAAAGCATCCTCAATGTTATTATCAAACCAGTTAAAACAATCTGAACTTTACTACCCTAATAGATAATTTGGCACCATGGAGAAACATAGCACATAAATATCCAAAAGAAGATACATTTTGACAATCATCTAAACCCAAAATAATGCGCAGTGATGCTTTTAGCAATAATGTGCAGTAATGTTTTTAGCATTATCAGTTCAGTATATACACAGTGTGTGGTTCTTCTCTTTTAAGTATCAAAAGTATCTTTAAATCATTTAAAGTTGACATTTCAAACTTATAGCCTATTAGCTAACCTTTCATTGGTGGATGTACTATTTTTTCTTTTTCTAACCTGACAACTGTTGAACTCATAGTTGTTCAATCTACCTTGTCATGTTTTTGATTTATCATCTGTTAGAACCTATTATGTACCACATCTAATATCTGATGGAACTTTCTTCTACCCTCTGCTGAGTCAATCCTCTTTTGGGTTTATTAACCATTAGACCTATAGTAATATGGAAATATCATCTGTTTGGCATGTCATATAGTACGGAAAATCTATCATCTTGTGGGCCACTCATCACCTATCATTTGCTGAGCCTGATATCATTTGCCATCTAATGGGTCTATCAATGTTCATAATACAATAATCTCATCATACATTTCCTAACATCTAGTTAGCTCTGCTGTTATTTCCTGTCATCAGTTACTAATCATCATCACATGTCATCGACTGTCATCTCTCGCAGACATCTATCATTTCGTCACTTCCAATCATCATTTACAACCTATACCATCTATCATCGGTACCTTTGTTATACACTACCCTATCATTACCTATCATCTGGTGGGCACATGGTGTGGACAGATAGCATTAGCAAGGATGTTCGTGTAGACAGCATTGATCTCCCCTTCCACATGATATGTCATCTCTCCTCCATGCCCACGGTTTAGTACCACCTGTAATAGTCAAATGGTATGGGTACTAGCCACTATGGCTGACAGTTACAAAAACTGATGGGAAAGGCTTGACATAGTTATAAAATGCTTGAAATAGTATAGTAAGTGTAATAAATAGCTACTGATTACACTAAAATCTGCTGTAAAATCATGCTGTTAACAGACATGAGACATAAACAATTCTGAAAAAATCATAATTGGAGTACCTAATTTCAGATTACAGGAACTACTGCAAAACCAGATATGCTAGTAGTTTATTTACCGCAAATTGCTTAAGTGGAACCCCTCACATGTGCATAATCAATGTAAGTGCTGCATCTTTCTGTCTTAATTTTGCATTATCTAAATGATAAAATTCTTTAATAAACTGGCTTTTATCGAAAATTTATCAATAATTAGAAGAAAATACACGTGTAATATCAAGAGTAAAGCTTGATTTTATTTCACTTTGGAGATGAGCTTAGTTTATACAGCAAGTACTGTAATCAACATTATGGCAAAATATACTGCTATCATCTAGACTACATTCTACCTTACACCACTTGCTAGTAATCTAAATTATCTCACACTTGACTACCTTCTTCATTCTTCTGTCTACATGACCTGCTTGTAATTTAGATTATCTTATGATAAACTACCTGCTTACTACTGATCTTAAATTGTTGCTATGATCTAAACCAACAGCAAGCAATCTAGATTAGTTGTTACTGTTCTTTGATTCATGTCAGTGACCCAAGCAACCTATTACTGATCTAGACCACCTGCTGCTGGCTTGGACCATTCACTGCTAATCTGGTCTGCCTCCTGAGGACCTTGTTTACCTGCTACTGCCTGAGACCATATGCTTATCATTTACACAACCTGCCACAGATTTAGAGTTTCTACTAAAGATCTAATCTCCCTTTACTCGACTTGGACCACATGTCATGACTGTTGCAGACACAGATTACTTTATATCCTACTACACTATAGAATATACCAATTTCTCCTACAATACCATCTACTACTATAGACTGCCTACTACAGATTTATATAATCACATGACTTGAATTGCTTCCTAATGCCCTGGTCTTTGAAAGGTTACAGATCTGAACCATTGAAGCAGCCTAAGACCATCTGTTACTTCTTTAAACTATCATTTACCAAGATACTTATCTACCACTACCTTAGATAACCTTCTATTAACTCTGAATGTCTCTTGCTTGCCTGAAAAACCTGTTCTAAACATAGCATTCTTTCTGATGCTGTTAGACTATCCCCTACTATCCTTGACTACTTGCAACTGCCTTCAGACTGGTATCGTTTTGCTCAGGTTATCTTCAGTTGCTCTCAGTTTACAAAACTACTTTAACCTATTTAACTCTGCCCTAAACAAAAAACTAATTCTCTTAAACAACCTGCTGATTCGATCAAAGTGCCCACTACCTTCGAGTACCTGGTGCTGCACTCAGTTTATCCCATACTCACCTGATGGAAGTGACAGGCACACTTGCCCTGAAGGAAGTGTCTGTAGCGGGCAGCTGTCATGTTGAAGGTATCAACGACATGATAACCATGGTGGTGAGCATAGGAAGCTAGGTACCTTGAGTGGTCCAGTAGCCGCGAGTGGTCACGCTAGGTTAAGAATGATCAAAAGTCAGAGGTACTGTGATTATGGGGTAATAAAATGGCACAAAACACTGATATTTAGGGTTACTGATTACTTTTTTCTTAATCTAATTGCATAAGAGGAATTAAAAACCAATGGAAAGGATGGAAGTTGCATAATGTGTGTCATATGAATTACTTGAATGTTTTTAGTCACTAAAGATATGGTGTTGATGTTTTATAGATGCAGATGATGACATATTAATAAACACACAGAAGATGGTATGGATATTCTCACTCACTAAGACTATGGTATCAACACTGCCAAGTTGACTTAAGAGTGGTACTGATACCTTTATGTATGCTGAACATTTCATGAAAGCCTAACGCATTACTAGGAGTAATGATGTCAGTCATTCAGATGGTATGAATGGTAGCACTTACTTTGGAGATGGTATGACTAGTTATTCTTTCAAAATATGATATGAATTCTGTTAATTCCTGGGCAGATGGTATGAATATTGTTAGCTATATATGAAAAAGCATGGATATTGATACCTAGTAGATGATAACACTCTCATTGATGTAGTATATTGGTGTTACCTCTTTGATTCATCCAAGGGGCAACAAGATGGTCTTACTCACCTAAGAGAGGGTCTGGAAACTGTTACTTACCAGACAGCAGGTGCAGACTCCTACTCAAACTTATCTCATGGGCACTATTACTAACCAGGGAGACCGTGTGGACACCTGGAGCAGCAACATGGAAGCCAACACCCAATGTCTTGAGAATCACCTGGGCTCCCTGAAGACCCTCCCTTCATGGGAAGACCATGGCATGTGTTAGTGATGCATTCCAGTGAAAAATACTTGATAGGCACACATACCACATTTTGTTCAATGTGCAAGACTATATAGGTTGACATCTATGACTGCACAGGCTGACATCCATGGCTGTACAAGCACACTTAAAACATTGAGAATAACATAATTCATTTCTACAGTGGGCATGTACGATTGTATGACCCCAATCATATAAACCTTGTCTTTAATTAATTTTCTGTACCTGTCACCAATCACATTGTTAATAAGAAAAGATACATAGTGTTCTATTCAATACAAATATCTATAATCACCAATGTATGTATTACCATTTGTAGATAATTACAAAATTCAGTATACTTCTTTGCCTTTGTGATGCTGAAAAACATGAATCACTGAAGCTGATAAAATAGTCCTCCATTCAGAAAATAAATGAGAGAGAGAGAGAGAGAGAGAGAGAGAGAGAGAGAGAGAGAGAGAGAGAGAGAGAGAGAGAGAGAGAGAGAGAGAGAGCGCAACATACTGTACCTCTGAAGAGCTGAGGCGACCATATGGAGGTGCTGAGCAGCCACCCAGTGGACTCCTCCTACAACCACCACAGTGTCAGAGCTGTTGTGGAGTGGTCCAGCCCTGTCCATACAGTCTCGGGGTTAGTCCTCTGGCCTATCTGAATAGCTATTGCTTTAGAAATGATTTATTATATACCAATGCAATTACCATACAACCCTAAGGCCCATTTCATACAGCTCCTTCAAATTCAAGGTTGTGCTCCATACAGGAGCAGGAAAATGATGAACTACTTTGGAGTGAGAAGCTCTTTGATGAGACTGTATTCCTGTCCTATTTCTTGTCATTCACTGACAACAGACACAGACTTCCTCCTTGTGGTGCATCCAAATGCAGGCAGAATCTGCCACACACACACACACACACACACACACATATCTATATATCTATCTATATCTCTGATGCTAATTCCACTACCACTAAGGGAGTGGCAAAGGCCGTTTATCCCTATCCTTACATGCCTCCCTCACATACACCTTCCCATAGATTCTTCCACCATTTCTCTCCCTCAAGTACTCCCCCACTCTATTTCCCCGTGTCATAGGTGGTCTTCCTCACACCAGTTCGTTTAATCATCCTATCGTGCACTCTTTTCACAGACACTTGCAGCCTAAGGCCATGCTACTTCCAGGAACAGAGAAATGATGGACTCTTTTGGAATGAGAAGTTCCTTGCCGAAACTATACTCCCAATGACAGAGCCTTGCCAAAGGTAGCTTTTCATTTGCAGTGTAACAGGCAGAGTCCAGTCACACTTTTAATATACATATGAACGTATACATGTGTGTGTGTGTGTGTGTGTGTGTGTGTGTGTGTGTGTGTGTGTGAATGTTTTTAGTAACTATCCTTCAGTTCACCACTTTATCATACATAATATCCTATTCATTTACTGAGTTCATTCCGCGGGTGCCCACCTGAGTAACAGTTGGTAGAGTGTCTGGTCAAAGACAGGTCTCTGGTTGGAAGGCAGCCAGAACTTTGGGTAGTAGGCAAATGCAAAGGTAGTGTGTCCTTTGTTGACCCCTCGGATGACCCGCAAGTCGTGGGTCTTATCCCAGGAGGTAAGGGTGCCATTGAGTCGCTCGAGGAGGGCATACAACATACCACGGTTGGTGCTGTCTCCTAGAAACACCAGCTGCAAGGCATAATACATGTTTGAAGGCCTCCAACATTTGCTGGTCCATCTGCACCTCAGGTTCTATCTGCTTCTATCTAAATTCTTGGTAGGATGAACAAATCACACAATCTGACCATAATTCCCAAAATATAAATTCTATTCAAAGACTACAAATGCAAATACTGGTAGTACAATATGCCACATGTTTACTTACAGGCCTATATATCATATATATATGTATTTCTTCATATCTGACCAAATGAGATGTCTTTTATCTGGCATCTAGCTTCAGCCTAAAACTTGAGAAATACCAGTGACACATAACTGGATTCTGAGGGAATTCTCACCGTCTTGCCATGGAGGCAGTCCCGGAGTTGATCTGTATGGATGGTGTAGTGGGTACAAGAGAAGGGTTGCCAAATTGCACGGGACCAGTCACAATCCTTCCTCTCCAAGCATGAACTACAAGGCAACACCCACCTACCTGCCACAACATGTCATTACGGTTTTTAATCATATTAACAGCAAAAGTAGTAACTAACAATAATACATATCTGATATTGTTTTATAACATTCCATTTCACAAACTATAAGCAGCTTGCCTGGAAAACTAGAAAGTTTATGGAAAAAGTTTTGCAATAACAGTATTGTACATATTTCTATAAAAAAAAAGCAATAACAGTATTGTACATATTTCTATAAAAAAGAGCAAAAACTGATTTATGAAAATGATGTATGATGACAAATAAACTAGATATATAAAGTAAATGAGATATGGATTAAATGATTTGCAGTAATGTGACTGCTTTACATTTTCAATTACTGGAAAAGCATGATGCATGTTTGCTATTGGAGTGTGACAATGCCTATAAAGGAGGAAGTATATCATCTGACATCTTATATCAACAAAATCCAAAACCATGAATTCAGAACTCATCAATGGTCCTCAAGTTTCCCTTAACTAACCATGGGCATCTCCTTGATAGCAGGGTCTAAGGTGCTGGCTATAGGAGAGGAAGTCCTTCCATGAGTTGAAGGCTGACTCGCTACTAAGGCTACAAGGCTCTGAGGGTGAAATTCTTAGTTCACACTCCTGTTGGAAATTGCAGAGGGAAATTAGAATTATAAAATGTGTGAACGACCTATCACCGGTGGTTCCTGACATGGACTATGAGCTGCAGTAAAAGATCTTTACTGACACATATACCTCAAATTAAACAACTGGTTTTGGCACTACCCATTCTTCTATTATTCTTCCTTTAAACCCGGTAATATTTTTCCATACTGCTCATTCCCTCCCTTACCTGTTTCAGAACACAGACTTGGTGGGGTTCTGTAGTGATATCTGGGTGGGGCACTGGCGGAGGTCGTCGTGTGAGGTGTATGGTGTAAGTGTTGAGAGTCCATGGTTCTGAGTGGGCAATGTCCACTACAGCTATAGGGATGCGGTTCTCCCCAAGACCAAGAGTGTAGTTCACTAAACTGTTGGAGAGAAGAGTCTTTTGGTAAGGTGATATTTTAAAGGGCTGGGGAGGAATAGCATATCTGTAAGATCCTCAAAAGGTGGCTATATATTTGGTGGCCCTCGGAACTAAGATGACTAACATGGGTTGTTTTAATATGAGTACAAATGATCACTTCAGGTGGGTACAGATGGCCCTGTACTAATTCTGTAACTGATACAGACTTAGAAATTAGACACCAGACTTAGAAATTAGCTTGAGGAAACACTGACAAAGCATGAAGTATGAAGCTGAAGAGTAAGAGGTCAAGAGGGAAGAAACCAGAGGAAAATGAAGAAGGACTGAAGGGATAGTAGGGTGTGGCTAAGGAAGTGAGGAAGGGAGATGTTAGGAAGTTCAGAGAATGAAGGATGAGAGGTTTGAGAACACCTGAGGAAGAAGGGACTGAACAGGAAGAGGGATGAGGAGGAGATTGTTAAGTGTACGAATTTGCTGCTACACTTACTTAGAAGGTCCAAATTTGTCGTCCAGCCTTGCCTCAGCTCGGCAATGGAGAGCTACACCTGTTACCTGCATTGTAATGACCTCATATTCTACTTCTGCCAAGTAAGAGGTCACTAAAGGTGTAAAAGATGGTGTGAGACTGATATCTGGTACTAAGATAATCCTCTGCAAGTATGGGGCTGTAGCTGGATCTGTCACAGAAGACAAAAAAACAAAGAGAAAAATGTAAAATTCTGTAACATACCATGGTAACTGATTCATTTCAGAAAATGTAATAAAAGTTTATCTAACAAAAGCACAAAATACCTTTGCTTTCTTTATTTGCATGAGATTTTAAATGTAAGGATTATCAAAAGTTATCTATACCATACAGGGTCATACACAAAGAGATTGAGGACCTGTGTATGGATACTGAAATCCCAACCGTGAGCAAATTTTCAGTAATATTGTGATATTGTACAATCCTTCAGATATATTAATGCTGAAATTTATGCAAAACATAATAGGGTGTTTTGGTCGAGGTGGTGTGCAAAGTGAGAGGGTTAGGGAAAATGATTTGGTAAACAGAGAAGAGGTAGTAAAAGCTTTGCGGAAGATGAAAGCCGGCAAGGCAGCAGGTTTGGATGGTATTGCAGTGGAATTTATTAAAAAAGGGGGTGACTGTATTGTTGACTGGTTGGTAAGGTTATTTAATGTATGTATGACTCATGGTAAGGTGCCTGAGGATTGGCGGAATGCGTGCAAAGTGCCATTGTACAAAGGCAAAGGGGATAAGAGTGAGTGCTCAAATTACAGAGGTATAAGTTTGTTGAGTATTCCTGGTAAACTATATGGGAGGGTATTGATTGAGAGGGTGAAGGCATGTACAGAGCATCAGATTGGGGAAGAGCAGTGCGGTTTCAGAAGTGGTAGAGGATGTGTGGATCAGGTGTTTGCTTTGAAGAATGTATGTGAGAAATACTTAGAAAAGCAAATGGATTTGTATGTAGCATTTATGGATCTGGAGAAGGCATATGATAGAGTTGATAGAGATGCTCTGTGGAAGGTATTAAGAATATATGGTGTGGGAGGCAAGTTGTTAGAAGCAGTGAAAAGTTTTTATCGAGGATGTAAGGCATGTGTACGTGTAGGAAGAGAGGAAAGTGATTGGTTCTCAGTGAATGTAGGTTTGCGGCAGGGGTGTGTGATGTCTCCATGGTTGTTTAATTTGTTTATGGATGGGGTTGTTAGGGAGGTAAATGCAAGAGTCCTGGAAAGAGGGGCAAGTATGAAGTCTGTTGGGGATGAGAGAGCTTGGGAAGTGAGTCAGTTGTTGTTCGCTGATGATACAGCGCTGGTGGCTGATTCATGTGAGAAACTGCAGAAGCTGGTGACTGAGTTTGGTAAAGTGTGTGGAAGAAGAAACTTAAGAGTAAATGTGAATAAGAGCAAGGTTATTAGGTACAGTAGGGTTGAGGGTCAAGTCAATTGGGAGGTGAGTTTGAATGGAGAAAAACTGGAGGAAGTGAAGTGTTTTAGATATCTGGGAGTGGATCTGTCAGCGGATGGAACCATGGAAGCGGAAGTGGATCATAGGGTGGGGGAGGGGGCGAAAATTTTGGGAGCCTTGAAAAATGTGTGGAAGTCGAGAACATTATCTCGGAAAGCAAAAATGGGTATGTTTGAAGGAATAGTGGTTCCAACAATGTTGTATGGTTGCGAGGCGTGGGCTATGGATAGATTTGTTCGCAGGAGGATGGATGTGCTGGAAATGAGATGTTTGAGGACAATGTGTGGTGTGAGGTGGTTTGATCGAGTAAGTAACGTAAGGGTAAGAGAGATGTGTGGAAATAAAAAGAGCGTGGTTGAGAGAGCAGAAGAGGGTGTTTTGAAATGGTTTGGGCACATGGAGAGAATGAGTGAGGAAAGATTGACCAAGAGGATATATGTGTCGGAGGTGGAGGGAATGAGGAGAAGAGGGAGACCAAATTGGAGGTGGAAAGATGGAGTGAAAAAGATTTTGTGTGATCGGGGCCTGAACATGCAGGAGGGTGAAAGGAGGGCAAGGAATAGAGTGAATTGGAGCGATGTGGTATACAGGGGTTGACGTGCTGTCAGTGGATTGAATCAAGGCATGTGAAGCGTCTGGGGTAAACCATGGAAAGCTGTGTAGGTATGTATATTTGCGTGTGTGGACGTGTGTATGTACGTGTGTATGGGGGTTGGGCCATTTCTTTCGTCTGTTTCCTCGCGCTACCTCGCAAACGCGGGAGACAGCGACAAAGTATAAAAAAAAAAAAAAAAAAAAAAAAAAAAAAAATAATTCTGGTGACATATCTAAAGATTTTTCAATTCATTACTAAAAGAGTTACAGCATTTTATAGAATGCACAAACATCAATTAATCAAAGAACAACATGACAAAAGAATCAATTCTGTGATATTACAAAACTTTGACTGCAAAAGGTAGTGGCATGAGACCTCAACAAAACCAACTACCAGTACGCTGTCTAAGAGTCTTGATTTCACAACCACTATGAAATAATAGTTGTTCACAGGACTGCTAACCTTGCATACAGCGTTCCCTCTTGTCCTCTTGATGTTTGAGCCACTTCTCCTGAATATCAGCATCATTTGGTTGGAGATCCAGGCTGGAGGAAAAGGATTGCTGTTGTCATATCATATCCAATGGTAATTCTTAAAATGGATGAAATACAATGATTGTCCAGGAAACTATATTCATTACAATCAAATTGCAATGGCAACAAGTAAAAGGCATGAAAAAAAAGAAGGATCATACCCAGCCAACATTGGGGAGATGCCTGGGGGAAGCGGCCTATAGTAAGACTCTAATGATGTCACCAGCCCATGCAAGTCCCGTGTCATGTGACGCCAGCTCTCCCTGCCATAAAATGACATGTCATGTGAGTTAGGTAGGAATATCAAAGGAGTAAAGCAGCTGTGGATATCAAATATTTCATAAGAAAATAAAAATTATTAAATCAAGGCCTGTGTTCACAAAAGTACATTTTTGATACAATTCAATGAAGTATGAAAAATCATATGACATTCATATTAATAAGGAACAGTAAAAAAATCTGACTGTGGCAATGACTCAGGCAAGAATATGAAAAAAAAAAAGCAATCAATTTTGATTCACTGCAAGGCAAAATTCTGGATGTTTACCATTTGGACTAATGACATCATAACACAACAGAAGTCAATTCACAAAAGTAAAAGGAAATCCTTTTCACTCTTTGTACTTTTTTTGCTTAACTAGTATAGATTCTGACTTATAGCCACGAAATCTAATGACTTACACACACACATTTGGTATCAGGCCATAGCATCTGCATGGAAACAGTGAATAGTGGGTCAGAATATGCATAACTAAGTAGATATAAGATGCAATCCATGATTTCAACTTTGTTCTTAACTGAACAATATGGGTTTCAAATCTGGAATTTTTTGTCAAGACATTTTCAAAAAAAATTTCTGCTTGCCATCTGAAATCATACCATTTAACATAGAACATTTAATCTTAAATGGCTAGGGGCATGGTTGTGGACAAGGAGCCATGTTTTGATGCATTACATATGACAGCTAGAGAATGGATGTGAGCAGCTGCGGCATTTTTTTACTGTACCTGGCACTACCTGACCAACATGGGAAAGAACGATTAAGTATGAAGAAAACAAACTCATGATTTCACTTTAAAACTGTTTCTGGCACAGACTTCTTAAATCAAGTTTTAAATCCCTTAAACCCATCTCAGGACAAATACACTCCATTTCAGAAACCTTATTTCTTCACTACCATCCCTTCAGATCTGTAAATCAGCTCAACAGTCATCTGAAACCAAATCAGAATCCCCTTTTGATCCATCCTAGATTCTAGAAATCCTTCCTCATTCCTTTCACTTAAGTTGATATCCTCCTTATGATTCCTTAAACTTGCTACAAAGAGATTTCAAATGTTCCTAAGGACCCCTTAGAAATCCTATAATTTGGGTAGGAAGCAGGGGAAAGTAGAGTCAACTTACGTGAGGAGAAAGGCTGCACTGGCAAAGGCGATGCTGGTGTTGGATGAGACAGCATGGTACAAGTCACTAATCACCTATTGCAGAAGGGAGAGAGAAATCCAAGGTAAGCAGGATAAGAAAGGATAGTTGATGATAACAGAAGAGATGAATGGAGGTGAGGTCAACTGAAAAGAGGAGGGAAATGAGGAAACCAACATTAATCATTAGAAATATATATAGATATATCACATAATGCCCTCTGACAGTGATGATTCAAACCCTCTACAATATTTGTCACTCTGCTAAAGAAAATTATATAAAATGCCAAAATGTCTATTTTTGTATTACTTCACACCAACACCCATTTGCTTCATATGGGTCAGATAGATTTTTGTTGATTTGTTGTGCCTGCTGACAGAAAATGGTAAAATGTTTTACTTTTACAAAGAAGAACAATATCTGGCGTAATATCTCTCACATTTTGCCTAATTTCATATCGGAAATTTCACCTTTATTTACAGCTTATCATAGACCCATAGAGTCCAGCATAACTGCAGCATAAGCAGGAGAGATTTCAATGATTAAACAACAATTACTTTTCTTAAAAACAATAACAATCTTTAAAAATTTCAAGATTATTTTCTTCAACAGCTTCATGGTTTGTAAACTTAAGAGCACCATTATTGCATCTTCTAACAGATCCTAGCTAAACATACATCCACATAAACCAATTCATATACTTGTATTATTCCTTACTGTGGCAAGATTATTTACCTGGTCATAAAGTTGGCCCACTGGGGATGGGTACAGCATGATAAATCCAGCTCTCTTCAGTTTTTGTGCTGTGAATTTGGTTTCTGTTGGCAGGTATTTCTTCTCTAATGAGTTCCTTTGATTTTGCTGATCTAAGTCATCATAGGCCTGAAGCCATTCATTTCTGTCTGTTTGACTTTCTTGTAAAGGAAAGATATTTTTCTTTGAACTCAAAGAAGTTTGCTCATGTCTGGGTTTGATGGGATCTAGTGAAGCCCTCACATAAGATACACCACTTTCTTGATCATAGTCGGAGGCTTCATTTTCTCTACGGGTGTCAAGGAGGAATTTGAGGTCTGGCTCTGAGAGACAAAGTTCATGAGAGATGAGGCAATCCACTCCCACCACTCCTGCAAACACAGCACCAAGAACTTTAACTGCGTGACACTTACTTGAGCTACATATGCAGAGAGTAATAACCTACGACTCACACACTATATAAGGCAAGCCATTGATTAAATGGCAGTATTTGGAAGATACCTCAGAATGACTAATATCAAAGAAGGAAGAAGTTTGAAAGTGTCTCACCTAAGTTATCAGAAGCTTCGCTGAGCCCCTCATTTACTGAGTGGGACACTTGCACGTCCTTGGTTAGGAGTGTGAGCACATCCCTTGCCACTTGGATCCTACCAGTGGTGTGGCCACTATGTCCAGCACTGTCTGTGGTTGAGAAGGACAGGTCTGGTTGTCCGCTGATGCCTACAATGGCTGGGTGGAAGCTAGAGTTGTAGACGAGGTCAACACTAAGCAACTGGTAACATCCCTCACACCTAGTGGATGAGGCCCATGTATCAGTGATTTATGCATGCACAGAACACTAATAAAGTATGTGCAGTGCGAGTTTGTCAGTTGGACTAAGAATAATGAAAAATAGTAAAATTTACCTCTATTTGTCCTGTCATATTCAGGTAAGTCAGGATGTGAGACTGGGTTTATTAGAAGCTCACCATTGTCAATATTTAGCTCTGTATAAGTATTTTAGAATTTACAAGAGTGCATGAAGTATTTCTATGTAGCAAGTGCATTATGTGGAGTACCCAGCATGTGGGGTCCCTAACATGTGGAGTCCCCTGCATGTGGAGTCCTCCAGCATGTGGAAGTCCCAGTTGTTGGAGACCTCTACCATCTGAAGGTACCCATCTTATGGAAACCCTGACATGTGGAGGACCCAAAAGTATGATGATCCTCGGTACAAAGAGGACCAATGGCCAAGGACTTTAGTACCTGTAGCGTTGTGGGGCCCTCCTGAGGTTGTGGAACTTGGGTGGCAGAAGCAGGTCAGCGGCTAAGGCCAGTGTGGTTAGTGCAGTCTCCGTGTGACCGACCATGGCTCGCATTGCCTCCTCTCCAGATGTACGGCCAACCCAAGACACCAGTTCTGACCACATCCACACCCTGTCCTGTATCTAAAGGCAACATCAGTTAAGTCATATATATATATATATATATATATATATATATATATATATATATATATATATATATATATATATATATATATATATATATATATATATATATTTGTTTTTTTCATACTATTCGCCATTTCCCGCGATAGCGAGGTAGCGTTAAGAACAGAGGACTGGGCCTTTGAGGGAATATCCTCACCTGGCCCTCTTCTCTGTTCCTTCTTTAGGAAAAAAAAAACCGATATATATATATATATATATATATATATATATATATATATATATATATATATATATATATATATATATATCATACTTTGTCGCTGTCTCCCGCGTTAGCGAGGTAGCGCAAGGAAACAGATGAAAGAATGGCCAACCCACCCACATACAAATGTATATACATACACATCCACACACGCACATATACAAACATACATTTCAACGTATACATATATATACATACACAGACATACACATATATACACATGTACATAATTCATGCTTGTTACCTTCATTCATTCCCGTCGACACCACGCCAAACATGAAATGACAACCCCCTCCCCCCGCATATATATATATACATATATATATATATATATATATATATATATATATATATATATAAGTATACTTATGTAAGTAGGAGAGATGGCCAGAGAGCGTTATTGGATTACGTGTTAATTGACAGGCGTGCGAAAGAGAGACTTTTGGATGTTAATGTGCTGAGAGGTGCAACTGGAGGGATGTCTGATCATTATCTTGTGGAGGCTAAGGTGAAGATTAGTATGGGTTTTCAGAAAAGAGGAGTGAATGTTGGGGTGAAGAAGGTGGTGAGAGTAAGTGAGCTTGGGAAGGAGACCTGTGTGGGGAAGTACCAGGAGAGACTGTGTACAGAATGGAAAAAGGTGAGAACAATGGAAGTAAGGGGAGTGGGGGAGGAATGGGATGTATTTAGGGAATCAGTGATGGATTGCGCAAAAGATGCTTGTGGCATGAGAAGAGTGGGAGGTGGGCTGTTTAGAAAGGGTAGTGAGTGGTGGGATGAAGAAGTAAGAGTATTAGTGAAAGAGAAGAGAGAGGCATTTGGACGATTTTCGCAGGGAAAAAATGCAATTGAGTGGGAGAAGTATAAAAGAAAGAGACAGGAGGTCAAGAGAAAGGTGCAAGAGGTGAAAAAAAGGGCAAATGAGAGTTGGGGTGAGAGACTATCAGTAAATTTTAGGGAGAATAAAAAGATGTTCTGGAAGGAGGTAAATAGGGTGCGTAAGACAAGGGAGCAAATGGGAACTTCAGTGAAGGGCGTAAATGGGGAGGTGATAACAAGTAGCAGTGATGTGAGAAGGAGATGGAATGAGTATTTTGAAGGTTTGTTGAATGTGTCTGATGACAGAGTGGCAGATATAGGGTGTTTTGGTCGAGGTGGTGTGCAAAGTGAGAGGGTTAGGGAAAATGATTTGGTAAACAGAGAAGAGGTAATAAAAGCTTTGCGGAAGATGAAAGCCGGCAAGGCAGCAGGTTTGGATGGTATTGCAGTGGAATTTATTAAGAAAGGGGGTGACTGTATTGTTGACTGGTTGGTAAGGTTATTTAATGTATGTATGACTCATGGTGAGGTGCCTGAGGATTGGCGGAATGCGTGCATAGTGCCATTGTACAAAGGCAAAGGGGATAAGAGTGAGTGCTCAAATTACAGAGGTATAAGTTTGTTGAGTATTCCTGGTAAATTATATGGGAGGGTATTGATTGAGAGGGTGAAGGCATGTACAGAGCATCAGATTGGGGAAGAGCAGTGCGGTTTCAGAAGTGGTAGAGGATGTGTGGATCAGGTGTTTGCTTTGAAGAATGTATGTGAGAAATACTTAGAAAAGCAAATGGATTTGTATGTAGCATTTATGGATCTGGAGAAGGCATATGATAGAGTTGATAGAGATGCTCTGTGGAAGGTATTAAGAATATATGGTGTGGGAAGCAAGCTGTTAGAAGCAGTGAAAAGTTTTTATCGAGGATGTAAGGCATGTGTACGTGTAGGAAGAGAGGAAAGTGATTGGTTCTCAGTGAATGTAGGTTTGTGGCAGGGGTGTGTGATGTCTCCATGGTTGTTTAATTTGTTTATGGATGGGGTTGTAAGGGAGGTAAATGCAAGAGTCCTGGAAAGAGGGGCAAGTATGAAGTCTGTTGGGGATGAGAGAGCTTGGGAAGTGAGTCAGTTGTTGTTCGCTGATGATACAGCGCTGGTGGCTGATTCATGTGAGAAACTGCAGAAGCTGGTGACTGAGTTTGGTAAAGTGTGTGGAAGAAGAAAGTTGAGAGTAAATGTGAATAAGAGCAAGGTTATTAGGTACAGTAGGGGTGAGGGTCAAGTCAATTGGGAGGTGAGTTTGAATGGAGAAAAACTGGAGGAAGTGAAGTGTTTTAGATATCTGGGAGTGGTTCTGTCAGCGGATGGAACCATGGAAGCGGAAGTGGATCATAGGGTGGGGGAGGGGGCGAAAATTTTGGGAGCCTTGAAAAATGTGTGGAAGTCGAGAACATTATCTCGGAAAGCAAAAATGGGTATGTTTGAGGGAATAGTGGTTCCAACAATGTTGTATGGTTGCGAGGCGTGGGCTATGGATAGAGATGTGCGCAGGAGGATGGATGTGCTGGAAATGAGATGTTTGAGGACAATGTGTGGTGTGAGGTGGTTTGATCGAGTAAGTAACGTAAGGGTAAGAGAGATGTGTGGAAATAAAAAGAGCGTGGTTGAGAGAGCAGAAGAGGGTGTTTTGAAATGGTTTGGGCACATGGAGAGAATGAGTGAGGAGAGATTGACCAAGAGGATATATGTGTCGGAGGTGGAGGGAACGAGGAGAAGAGGGAGACCAAATTGGAGGTGGAAAGATGGAGTGAAAAAGATTTTGTGTGATCGGGGCCTGAACATGCAGGAGGGTGAAAGGAGGGCAAGAAATAGAGTGAATTGGAGTCATGTGGTATACAGGGGTTGACGTGCTGTCAGTGGATTGAAGCAAGGCATGTGAAGCGTCTGGGGTAAACCATGGAAAGCTGTGTAGGTATGTATATTTGCGTGTGTGGACGTGTGTATGTACATGTGTATGGGGGGGGTTGGGCCATTTCTTTCGTCTGTTTCCTTGCGCTACCTCGCAAACGCATATATATATATATATATATATGATATCAATAATATTTGGGGAATACATGATTCTGTACATAATTGCTATGTCTGCCTGTAAGTAACACGAAGTCCTGTTTAGATGTTATTTTCTGGTCAGTTGCTTCGTTTACACAAAGGATTGACCCGTCCTTATATGGAGTATTGATTTCACATTTGGGGTGGTTCTAGCTTTGCATCCTTACATGAAAGAGTCGAGTCGAAAGTGGTCCGACTTGTCAACTCTCCCAGGTTAACTTCAAAACTTGATCTACTTGCCCTACACTGTAATGCCGGTTCACTTTTCCTCTTCTATAGGTACTACTTTGGTTTTTGACCCCGAGAGATGGTTGCATGCGTGCCCCATCATTAACTCATTAGCTACACCATGCAATACTCGGCATGCTGCCGCATCACATTATTACTATGTGGTCATGGGCAACTCAAGGATGGGTCATTCTGATATCTCTCTTGCCTTACACCTCAAAGTTTTGGATCTATCAATCTTCCCATGTCTTTCCTATTCCAATAACGGTGAAGTTGCACATTTCAAAAGACATGTTTTTCACTTCCTCTAAAATCTGTAAATATTTAAATTGTCTCTAAGAGTCTTTTTGTCTTTCATTGATCTCTCTTTATTTTTCAATGAAGACCCTTCCTTGATGTGAACTTTTGTCCATGACTGGAGTCTGCAATCTAAGAAAAAATCCAAAAATACAGAAATGAAAGTGCTGAGCAAACGTATGAAGAGGGAGATACTTACCTTGGCGTATCCCCTGGCGGGAGGGTGGCGGAAGACCACCTCACCATGGGTGTGGACGTGGGCTCTTAGTGGCTGCAGGGAAGTTAACAGGAGGTAGAGGCGAACTGACACCATCACCCCCAACACCTGCAGCGGTGGAGCCCAGTGTACCTGCACCACCTGGCCAGACCCCAACCTGTAGGAAGAGAAGGGGCCAGTCCAGGTTACTGGCATGTTACTCCTTCCAACATGACCACTGGCTGACGTTACTACACCAGATCCATCACTGGCTGACGTTACTACACCAGATCCATCACTGGCTGACGTTACTACACCAGATCCATCACTGGCTGACGTTACTACACCAGATCCATCACTGGCTGACGTTACTACACCAGATCCATCACTGGCTGAGGTTACTACACCAGATCCAACATTGGCTGAGGTTACTACACCAGATCCAACACTAACTGAGGTTACTACACCAGACCCAACATTGGCTGAGGTTACTACACCAAAGTCTTTTAGTAACTGAGATCAATACACACCCTCTCTTGTCCCCCGACCTTATCAGCAACCAACATTAGTACTGACTGCTGACTGGGGTTAAAAACCTACTTTACATCCCTCGCCAGCACCCAACCTCATTAAATGCTTTTGATACGTACTGTATATGCACGAGTGGAATCAGCGAGTGATAAGAGGCTAAGCATATCATGGTAACCTTAACTTTAAACACTGATGACCAGTTACTCTACCTGATTCAGGTTATGTAGGAGAGTATGAATGACAGATCTTGAGATATGTTAGCCAACAGATCTTTCAACATGAGGAGATATGGCTACATCGAGAGTCAATAACCTGTAATGATGTGGGCTCAATCATCCCTTCCCCCTCTCTCAAACTCCTTACCTTTTATCACGCAGGTCCTCCAGTAACTTCCTGTTATCTACCACCGTCACGCCCTTGCCGGAATGGGCGGCTTTGATCACCCACTGGGCGGTGTCTGGGAGGGCATGGGCGGCAGCGGTGAGGTAGCCGGTGTGGGCGGGGAGGGCGTAGCAGGCGGGGACGAGGGCGCGGATGGGAGGCACGAGCCGCGACGCGTGCAGCACCTCACACAGACTCTCCTGCCGCCACAGGGTGCTCCTCAGCCCCGGTATACGACCCACCTGACGGAGAGGAGTGGAAGGGGTCACTGGCTGCCGTCACATGGAAAGCAAGATGGTAAAGGCCGCCCCTTTCTACACCTTCTGCCCCCACGGATCCATCTGTGGGACCCGGGACCCACCCTGTATAACACCATCACCGCTTAATGGCCCCCCCCACTTCCGTCTGACTCCATCACACTCACTCATTTGTGAAATTTTCTTAATCCGAACATCGCAACTTTAAAACACCCTTCCCTCTTCTTCATTAATTCTCCTCTCTAATTCCATTCCATTATATCCCTTATACTACATCCAGGACACTCTCCATTCCATTCTCTCCCTCATTACACAAATAAGACATCTTCTATCTCATTATCTTCCATATTCCACATCCAGGACACATTTCACTCCATTTTCTCTCACATCCAGGACACCTTCCATTCCATTTTCTCCCGTTCCACATCCAGAACACCTTCCATTCCATTCTCTCCCCTGTTCCACATCCAGGACACCTTCCATTCTATTCTCTCCCCTGTTCCACATCCAGGACACCTTCCGTTCCATTCGGTCCCCTGTTCCACATCCAGGACACACTGTTCTCCCACACTCTCTCTCTCACTCAACCAGCACCACATCTTCCCCTCTCCCTCACACCAGCGAGTCATATGCCCCCTTCATCTGCACCCCAGCCTTGCCTCACTTGGTCAGCAGATTTTAATGAATTTTTCGGCAATTCGTCGTCAGTCTCCGGACGACAGCGGCTGTCGTTCTAGGTCGTACAAATCGTCGTTTGGACGACCACCCTGATGCAATGATTTGAATCTATTTTTCCCCCCCAAGATCGTTCCAATAATTTCTTAGGTTCGCATGACATGACCTCTGTAAGGACGGGGGTTCGTCACACTACGTGTAGCAAAGTCTTTGAAAAAGGTATCATCAGCACACAACTGTTTAACGACAACCATCTGGCAACCTAAATTACCAACCACCACAACCAACCCTCTACCATCATCACCACACCCTACGATTACCACAACCACCACCCATATCATAACCACAGTCATCGCCACCACTAACCCCTATCACCACCACCAGCAGGAGGTGTGAGGGCGGCCCCCGGCAGCAAGAGGCGGGGCCATAATCTGTACCACACTTTCTAATGGTCATCAACGATGCTAACGAACCTCACTGATTAATGTCCTCCCACCTTCCTACTAACCTACCCCCCCCTTCCTATCCCCCCTGAACACCCCTCCCTCACCCCCTTACCTTACCCCCCTACTAGCCACCTCCCCTGAAGAGTTTTGGACCCGTTGATCCCCTTCCGGTGTTCTGGAGGGGTGAGAGTGGAAATATTTCAAAGGACGTATGAAAAATCCGCGTCAGTAAGTGATACGACGAAGATGGTGAGGTGGCTGAGGTCCCCCCACGTCCCCACCTCCTGTGGCGGTAGTAGCGGACGGTAAGAGTGGTGGAGAAGGGAGGTGAGAGGCTTGATGATGTGCACATGGGATAGGAGAGGAAGGGGAAGCTGACGGAAGGGAGAGGATAGGTACGGGAAGGTAAGATAAGAGAGGGAGAAAGGCGAACGGAAGGGGTAAAAGAGGTAAGGGAAGAAGAGAGAAGAAAAGGAAAAGGAAGCTAGGAGAACGGAGAGTAGGGGTAAGGTAAGGTGAAGGAAAAAGACAGGAGAGGAAGATGATGGAAGGGAGAGGGTGTGAAGAAGCGCCTCGTTAGGAGGGGAGGGGAGGTACTCCAACAGGGGAGGAGGACGTGGAGGAAAAAGCTCCAGGAGGAGGAGCTGCAGCAGGTGGACGGGATGGTGTCAGTAGCAAACACTCATCAGCATTTCATCGATCATTATAGACACGCGAAGGTCTCATCCCCTGGGCTGACGGTTCCCCAATTATGAGCCGTCAGTGCTGACGTGGCGGCCCGTCCCGGCTCGTCACCTGACGGGGGTGGACGACACCAGGAAGGAGAAAGGAAGGCCCCGTCTGGATGCAGAACATTCATAGATATGTTCTAGACAGATGGGCGGCCACTGGTGTGTGATAAGACAAAACGGTGAGACGTATTTGTTCTCCTGATCTTTCCAGCATCGAGTCCTTCCGTAAGTACAAATATCTACGTTATCTATCATAACCAAATTCATGTCTGCTCTATAACTATACGCTCGAAATGACCATCTCATTTACGCCTTTGCGCGTCATACATCTGTCTCATTCCAGCCCAACACCTTCGTAGAGAGGGGCGAGTCGTAGATCTCCCACCTGCTTTCTCCCCCTGGGGAGGAACGCGGGGAAATACTACACACGGCGACGATGAAGTTTCACCAAGTCCTCAGAGGGTGTGGAGGTGTTCAGGCTGTCATGAAGCGACGCTCGGGGACGGAGTTATACACAGATCCTTCCCCAGACGTGTTGGCTGGCCTCGTCTTCCCCAGACGTGTTGGCTGGCCTCGTCTTCCCTTGACGTGTCCACCCCTTTTGTCTATAGTCTCCCCTTGGCGTGTCCTCCTTCAGCGTCCTCCCTCAGGAGGTCGATTCTATCAGGTGAACACCTTGATCCCCCTCCCCTACTAGTCACCCTACAGCACCCTCTCTTACTACCTGTTCACCGTCTCCCTCATTCTTCTTATCTCTCTCGTATCGTTCGTGATCGATGCCTCAGTCCTCACTTCCTTGCTTGTCCCACTCCCGGATTTGCTCAACTTCCTTATTCCACGGTATTATAAGTTTACGTCGTATTCATTTGTCGTTTACTCATGTCGTCTCTCTCTCTCTCTCTCTCTCTCTCTCTCTCTCTCTCTCTCTCTCTCTCTCTCTCTCTCTCTCTCTCTCTCTCTCTCTCTCTCTCTCTCTGGTTTACTGTCTCTTTCATACCACAACTCGAGCCTCAGTATAGGCCTACATTATTTTTTCTTTTCTGCCATTGACTTACCACCTGCCGACGACATACAATGTTACCAGCCTTGCTGTTCTACCCGCTTACTAGACCTACAGTGTTACCAACCCTGTGACGTATCAACTGGCCAGAAATTACAGCTTAAGATGATTTTAGTCTTGTCGGAAATACACCGTCCCCAACTGAGACAGGCAGGAGCCATCTGTCATGAAGTACACTGTTACTAATCCTAAGACGTAGTTACCAACTTACCCCTTCACACGCCGGCCTTCAGGGGTAAACCCCCTCATATTGCTACTCTCACGTCCTCCCCGCCCCACCTACCTTCTGATGAGGCCTGAGGGCCGGGAAGAGCTTCCTGGGGAGGCAGGCGGAGGAGTCGCCGTCCGTGTAGGCCAGGCACACCAGGAGACGCCAGTCATGAGCCGCCACCTGCCCACCAGCCATGGCCTCCTCTGTAACAGTCAAGGCTCACAGTTAGCATCAGTCACACGCATGCGTAAGGATCATCGTGTTACCTGCCCCAGGTGGCGAGGATCACACACGACCCCGCCTCTATAAACACAGAAGCTAGACTAGATGTCTTCGTGGGAACTGTCGAGATAGACAGAAAAACAAACCCATCCATCTTTATAGAATACATAAGACAACATAGAGTCCTACTGATCCTTTACGAACAAATGAATATATAATTATCGTAAAATGTTTTGGATATAATCGCAAATGTTTTGAATTCCTCCAGTGAGACAACATATTGGCAGTAGTCTGTTCTTCCTTTCCTCATGTTTTCGAAAATTTGAATTCCTCTAAATTTCTGATTTCTGGCTGGGAAATTCTCGAGTGTGTCTGACCACAAGGGCGCGACACCTGGCCCGGCACAAAGCCAACTAACTGGGCAACAACAACAACAAGGAGGTAATTAATGAGGGGGGACAGCCTGATAACCTCTTAATGAACCTTCTGCCAATAACAAGACAAAGACGTAGACCTTCCATTGACACCCGCTCCCTGACGGCGCTGCCACAGTTGTTCTGCTTCTCCTGACGCTGGCGCTGCAGCAGCCACTCCTGCTGGAGCTGTTACACTAGAATAGTGACTGATGCGCTCTAAGTGTTCAAGTGGATGGTACACGGTGAATAAGACCTTAAGTATGACACAGTTTCTGGGGATAATGACCACTATTGTTCAATGGTGCAGTGGCATAGCACTCTCTGTATGAGCTGCAGTATATATATATATATATATATATATATATATATATATATATATATATATATATATATACATGAGAGGAAGATTTCCAGCCCCCCCGCTCCCTTCCCTTTTAGTCGCCTTCTACGACACGCAGGGAATACGTGGGAGGTATTCTTTCTCCCCTATCCCCAGGGATATATGTATAGATAGATAGATAGATAGATAGAGAGAGAGAGAGAGAGAGAGAGAGAGAGAGAGAGAGAGAGAGAGAGAGAGAGAGAGAGAGAGATAGAGAGAGAGAGAGAATGGAGAGTTCGTCTCTCTCTCTCTCTCTCTCTCTCTCTCTCTCTCTCTCTCTCTCTCTCTCTCTCTCTCTCTCTCTCTCTCTCTCTCTCCATCCTTCCCTTAACCTCCCTGACAATATCAACTACGCCCTTGACAGGGCAGCCTCACCACTACAACAAGAAGCCATCCACACCACAACTACTACAGGCTGGCACAACATACAGACGCCCACTACAGAAAATCTGGCGATTTCTGTCGCGTATTGGTAATCGATATTTAGGTCTGAATTTAATGGAGGGGGGATATGTGGGGTGGGTGGTGGTGTGGGAGTGATAATGGCCCCCTAGCGGCAGACCCAGACACTGACGGATAGGCCCACCCACTACATGCTCCCACCCCCCACCTCATCTTACCCCTCCCGCTAAGAACCACTTCGAGGAACCACCTCGTTAATAAACCTCGGATAGTGGTTGTTCATCTCTAAATGTAGTGTGGTGGGTTGTTAGTGGAGTGGGTTGTTAGCGTAGTGAGCTGTTTGTAAAGCGGGTTGTTTGTGTGGTGATTCGTTGATGGAATGGGTGGTTAGTATGGTGAATAGTAACTGAACTGGGTTATTACTGTGATGGGTCGCTTCTTGAGTGGGTTGTTAGTGTAATTAGTCATTCGTAGAGAAGGTTGTTTGTGTCATGGGTCGTTAGTGAAGTGGGCTAGTTATACTTATTCTGGATTGTTAAAGAGGTAGGAGGTTCATGTTGTGACTTTATGTATGGGGTTTTGGTGGGATGGGCGTGGTTAATGTCATGGGCTCTTAATGTAATGAGTTGTTAACGTTGTGGTTGTACTCATATTCCATTATCGTAGTGGTCCTGGTGTGGTGGGGGTTCAGAGGGTATTAGGTTGTTATCCTGGTTGGAGTGGTGTTGTGAGTAGTGGCTTATGGATGATGTAATGGGTTGTTAAGGTGGTAGGTTTTATAGTGATGGGTTACTGTATTGGTTATTTGTGTCAGGGGGGTTATAGGTGTGGTGATGAGTGTGGTAGGTTGTTAATGTGATGGGCTCTACATGACATGGTCTGAAATCTTCAAGTCAAAGAGAATGCTATCATATGATAAGACAATGCCTATAGCTTTTTAATAAACGCTCAACAAATAATCATATTCTTAATTCATACCGTAAAGGTGATCGAAAACAATACAGTTATTTAGACACAAGAGAGAATATCTCCCTCACCTTACCATTGACAGCGGCATTAAGATATATCTTGGCTGATGTTCTCCACAAGAGCACCTCATCCACAAGTGATTTTCGATACTGTTTACGTTTTCTGTGGCATCCACCCCTTACCCCTTACCCCAACTCCCACCCACTGCTCCTCACCCACCTATCCCCCAGATGGCTGCCGGGATAAACAACCCCCTAACACCCCCCCTCCTATCCCCATTAATCATACTGCACTGGATATAGGATATAACAAGCACTGGATATAGGATATAACAAGTATACCTTGTGTTTATGGGCTACAGCGGAGGGCTTACATCCCAACGCCATATTGATGTATGTAGACGTTGAGACATTCTAAGTTCGTATAAGCAACTCATTTCTTTTTTTTTTTCTTTTGATCCGGATTTCCAGTCTGAACCATTCCAATTTTGGGTAGGATCTTTGAGAGAGAGAGAGAGAGAGAGAGAGAGAGAGAGAGAGAGAGAGAGAGAGAGAGAGAGAGAGAGAGAGAGAGAGAGCGGGAGAGGATTTTCCCTGAGAGAGAGAGAGAGAGAGAGAGAGAGAGAGAGAGAGAGAGAGAGAGAGAGAGAGAGAGAGAGAGAGAGAGAGAAGATTTTCCCTGAGAGAGAGAGAGAGAGAGAGAGAGAGAGAGAGAGAGAGAGAGAGAGAGAGAGAGAGAGAGAGAGAGAGAGAGAGAGGATTTTTCGCTAACAATATGAAAATACAAATTCATATAAATTTCACTGATACCTTCTTGAATACATGGCCTCATTAAATAATCATCTTTGAATAACCCTAATTATTCTCGTTATCATAATCGAGGAAGGAACAATACCTTGCATCGCGTATGGAACCTGTTGTTTCTAAGCACCTTAACTGCCAGTTCTACGAACAGCCTTGTTCCAGCCCCCCCCCCCCCCATCCCTGCTGTCGAGGGAAGAAGGCTACATCGAGGCCAGCCAGACCTCGCCATACCCAGTCTCTTTGGCCTCGCGAGATCGTACATCCACGAGGTCTACGAGCGAGGCCAGATCTTCCATCCCGGCCTCGCGAGGTCATCCACCAGGCTCTCAAGCGAGGCCAGTGTGTGTGTGTGTGTGTGTGTGTGTGTGTGTGTGCGTGTGTTTACCAAGCCTCGGTATAGGGATGGGGGGGGACGGGAGGTGGGGAGGTGGGGGGAACAGCCGGGAGGTGGGAGGAACAGCTGACAGGTAGTAAACAAGGGATTATTAAACTCATTATTTGTTACCAATTAGATGTTTTGCCGCGCGGGCTTTTGATCAAGCCGCCAGCCTCCCTCCCTTAACGACAATGATCCGTTGTTGTTTTTTTCTTCTTCAAACTATCCCTTTAAAACAACAACAACAACAACAACAACAACAACAACAACAACAACGCTCTCCCTAAGGAAAACCACCACTCACTCTTCCTTTTAGACCCCCACCCCATCCACCTCTTGACCTTTCTCCTCCTCCTCCTCCTGTGTACTCGTGGCACTTCCTCACCTCACCCCACACCCCGCCATCCACCAGGTGACAAGATAAGAGATAAAAATGGACTTCCCGAACGACGCTTCGCTGATAGATGGCTCTGAGGCACAAGGGGGTCTCCCGTCATGGCCAAGTTGTTGTTCATTTTTGGGTCATTTTCAAGTGTGGAGGACCATGAAGTCAGCTGAGGGACCCCGAGTGTGTGTGTGTGTGTGTGTGTGTGTGTGTGAGGAACCCTGTTGCCCCCTGGCGGTGGCTTCAGGAACTTTGGCAACGACCAGGCGACCACAATGCCGTCCACGACCCACCTGGAGGTTAAGCCCTTCTTAAATCAGAAAGGGCGGAAGGTCAATATTTACCGTGAGGTGAGGACAACTGCAAATGTGTGTGGCCAAGAGATTTTACGCGATACTCCGGGATCCATCAGTCTGTTGTGGCCTGTCCGCTGCAGGAGACTTGAGCTCCACGGCGACGCGTTCCTCGGCGTGTCCTGTAGCCTGTGTGGCTGGCTGCCTTCTACAGCAGGAGGTCACAACGAAGACTCTATATAACCAAGGAAGACGTAGATGATGTCAGGAACCGACGGCACGTGTCACAGTCGAAGCCCACGTAACACTGGGGCCAGGTGTGCTACTGTTGCTTTCGACGTCTTGATGTGAGAATCGTTGTTATCTGGAAAGGAGCGGACTGAACCTTCACTGAGGGAGGGGAGCAAAAGGAACAGTATATGATCTATTCCAGCAACAGTACTATATCTCCCACATAGCCACTGGGGAGTGGCTATATATATATATATATATATATATATAGAGAGAGAGAGAGAGAGAGAGAGAGAGAGAGAGAGAGAGAGAGAGAGAGAGAGAGAGAGTCATCAATTTAATCTTTACATCCTTATAGATTTACCGGAAGGGAAACTGGACGAGATGGTCCTTGTCCACGCCAACAGGTCTTAACCTCTCATCCCCATGGCTGGCCTATAGATACATCGTCAATACATCCACAAATGATTTTATTCAATCTCCCACCGGCAGTGTTTACATCTCTCAGGTCGGCATATATAACTTCATCATCAGCTCGTAAGAGTCTCGTGCCAGTGGCTGGCTGGTGTGTGGGGCCTCAGCGCTGTGAGATCGGCAGTGGGTTCGAGGACAGAGCCTCCTGCAGATCTCGATGGATGACTCGATTTGCCGTTGACGGCCGACGCAGACGGCAGAGTGATGATGATGGCTCTCAGGCCCAGCCTTGTCTGTCTGCCGACCAGCCAGCCAGTCTACTCGCTGCCTTTACTCGCCAGTCCACCTTCCCCCACCCACTCCGCCGCCCGCCCGCCCTGCCACCCGCTGGGTGTTGGGCCGTGATGGATGGGGCGGCTCACGGCGGATCCCCGAGACGTGACACCGCCTGCATAAACCCTTCACCCTAGTCTGAGGGCGGACCCCTCTGGCGAGGAGGACGGACCCCTCTGGAGGGGGGGAGGCGAACCTCTGGCGAGGAGGGCGGACCCTCTGGCGAGGAGGACGGGCCCTCTGGAGGGATGGGCGGGACGAGCGAAGGGCGGGTGGCCACTACGTTAGATGGTATGTTGGTGGATAAGTGGTGGTGGGGAGGTCGTTCTCTGTTGCAAGAGCAAGGACGCAGGGAGGACTGATGGCCCGGTGGTTACGCTGATTGGAGAAGCTCCTGCCTGAATCACGCGCTGACACTGAAAAAAAAAACAACGGGGCTCTAAACCAACGAACGAGACTGAACGAGGCTCAACGAGACAACAGGACTGATACAGTTGATCAGAACGAATCCTCGAGGTAAACTGAAACCCATCAACGAGGCCGAACGAAACAACGAGACTGAAACAGTCAACGAGAAACGAACCCGAGGGAGAAGAAGATCATCGCGTTTGTCCGCGAGACAAAGGAACGACGAGACTAACTCTCAAAGAGCGAGTGTTAACGAGATAACGAGGGCATCAGAGGCCAGGCCAATGATCCAGTCTATCACTCAAGCTCAGGTGAAGGCGGACGAGAGGGCAGTCTTGGCGCCAAGGACAATATTACGCAACTCCTGCAACTCCTCCTCCTCCTCCTCCACTAGCCCTTGGCAATACCAGCTATACGTCTGACTATATGACTGACTATATAGCACGTATAGCTACGTAGACCCGTCACTCTTTCTCTAATCTTATCTCCGTGAGAATAGTGTATTTCAAGAACGATAAAACACCACGCACTGACATCACCTCCCGTGGCTACCTCGGTCCGGTGGGAGACCTGAGCTGGAGTTGGCGATGTGTGAAGTCTCCTCCCCTTCCTTCGACCTCCCAGCTTTCTCCACCTCTCCCCTGCCACTCCAGGTCCCCTCCCCCTTCGACATCTTTCCACCCTGTGTCCCTCCCCCCGTTCTTCGCTCGTGTCTAGATTAAACTGATAAATGAATGAGATAAAATGGTTATGAAAACCGACCAGCGTTAATGAGTCGAGGATTTGTGAGGGAATGAAGGACGAGCGGACCCCCTCTCCCCTCGCGCGACGTCCCTCATGAATATCACATGTTACGCTGAGGGGTAGGAGGGACGGGTGAGGGGAAGGTGTGTGTGACGCTGAAGGGCAGGAGGGGGACAAGTGAAGGGAGGGCATGTGACGCTCAGGCACAGATACCGCGAGCATTGTAATTTCCTCGAAGTGAGGACAACGCAGGCTCCATTTACGGAGGAAAACTTCCGAGAGTCGGGAAATATGAAGACAAAGTGGTGGTGGTGTTGTGGGGGAACAACGAAAACATTCTTCCTTCCACACATCTCTCGTTGTCTGCATCTTCAGGTCACAACACCAGCTTCCTGTTTGCCAGCAGCCGGACGCTTGACCCAGTTAACTTGTGTACAAGTTTTGTCTCGTACTTCCTATTAAAGTGACGGCCCGTTTTCTATCGCAGACACACACACACACACACACACACACACACACACACACACACACACACACACACAAACACACGTGTGAGCTTCCGTTGTGTGGTGGTTAGCATCGCTGACCATGAAGTATACTAACGAACCCGCCCGGAGTTCGAATTCTGGGCGAGACAGTCCAGCCCACAGCCGACCCAACTGTTCATCCTCGTGGTATGGGAATAATTATGAACGAGAAAGATCTGGTGAGGGTGGGAATTCTTTGGGACTGGACGTGGCAGCGGATGGAACCACTGTGAGCTGCAGTGAGTCATAAAGTGAGAGAGGATGAGTGAGGAAAGACTGACTAAAAGTTCATGTCAGAAGTGGAGGGCAATAGAGATAAGGGAAGACGGAGAAGGATATGAAGGTTGGAGTGTGGGAGGCTTTGAGGTACCGGGGTCTGAACTGATTTCAGGTAGGCGAAAGGCATGCACGGGACAGAATGAAGTGGATCAATGTGATATATGGGAGGCAACATGGTCTCAAGTGGGCAAGCCAGGCCATATAAAGCGGTCAAGGTGAACCACAGAACAGACTATGAGGCTTGGCTGTGGATGGAAGGCTTTGGTTTAGGTATAGTATACACAACAGCGAGAGAGTGGATGTTTCCATATCATACCATTGTTGGTTTGATACTGATGCTACCCTGCTAAAGAGGAAAAAGGCAATCAATATATATATATATATATATATATATATATATATATATATATATATATATATATATATATATATATATATATATATATATATATGGATTGGTAGACTGTAGCGAGAGTGAGTCGTTACGCCATCCATCACACATGCAACAAATAGACTCCTGACAGTGAGCCGTGGGGGCTTACATGACAGCTAACAGAGGGACAGTCTCTCTCTCTCCCACCTGGGAGAGCGAGAGAGAGAGAGAGAGAGAGAGAGAGAGAGAGAGAGAGAGAGAGAGAGAGAGTAACGACAACACACGAGTGGAAACTTAACGACAGAAGTCTTGCGCGCTGCGCCAGGTGGTGGAGGGAGGGATACGAACCCTCAGCTCCAGCAAACTTGGCGCGGGCCGGGTTTCCTTGCTGCCACCCTACCCATGAGTGAAGATAATCGCATTCTGCTATCAGGACGTTAGCCAATTTTCGACTCTTTTGACTCATAAGCCCAAAGTCCAGCGGTGCTTCCTGGGCCAGAGACAAATCACTGGCGTTCTTAGGCCTTGTGGCCAAGGGCGTAAAGGTGTTTTCTTTGGAAATGGCTGAGAGCTGTGCGAGGGGAGTGATCAGTAATCACCTCTAGGGCCATGTTACATAGTGACTGTTTTCGTATGCACTGGTTCCAGTCATGGGCCTCGGGGAGATCTCGCCCTAGAGACCCCTTGGCAAAAAGGACAGCTGCCTCCGTTCGGGAATTCTCCTCAGGTAGCCAGTGTGAGCCGGGCGGAGTCTCTCATTTTCTGTAAATCCGCCTATCGAGGAAGGGAGGGACACGGGGGGGAGGGGGGGCTAGTAACGAGAAAGGGGGATGCGGAAGAGGGAGGGAGGATGGGAGGGAGGGAGGGGAGACAAAGGGAGGGAAGGTGGAGGGAGGGTTAGATAAAGTGGGAAAGTAACTTCAAGATGATGTGGAGGATGGGAGGAGTCCTGCTGTTGCTGTGGAAAAGGATAGGGTCATGTTGGGATAGGTTCATGTTGGGATAGGGTCATGTTGGGATAGGGTCATGTTGGTATAGGGTCATGTTGGTATAGGGTCATGTTGGGATAGGGTCATGTTGGGATAGGGTCATGTTGGGATAGGGTCATGTTGGGATAGGGTCATGTTGGGATAGGGTCATGTTGGTATAGGGTCATGTTGGTATAGGGTCATGTTGGGATAGGGTCATGTTGGGATAGGGTCATGTTGGTATAGGGTCATGTTGGGATAGGGTCATGTTGGGATAGGGTCATGTTGGGATAGGGTCATGTTGGGATAGGGTCATGTTGGGATATGTTCATGTTGGGATAGGGTCATGTTGGGATAGGGTCATGTTGGGATAGGGTCATGTTGGGATAGGGTCATGTTGGTATAGGGTCATGTTGGTATAGGGTCATGTTGGGATAGGGTCATGTTGGTATAGGGTCATGTTGGGATAGGGTCATGTTGGGATAGGGTCATGTTGGGATAGGGTCATGTTGGGATGGGGTCATGTTGGGATAGGATCATGTTGGGATAGGGTCATGTTGGTATAGGGTCATGTTGGGACAGGGTCATGTTGGGATAGGGTCATGTTGGTATAGGGTCATGTTGGGACAGGGTCATGTTGGTATAGGGTCATGTTGGGATAGGTCCACGACTGGAGACAGGGCTGGATAGATGAGGCTCGGATGGAATACAAGGGGTGATGGGGGGGGGGGGGGAGAACTAAGGGAGGCCAGGGCAATCGAGGATAGCTCAGGGCCATCCTAGGATACGTAGAACATCCTTGGATACGTAGAACATCCTAGGATACGAAGAACATCCTAGAATACGAAGAACATCCTAGGATACGTAGAACATCCTAGGATACGAAGAACATCCTAGGATACGTAGAACATCCTAGAATACGTAGACTATCCTGACATACGTAGTTGACAGACCTGGAAAAAAAGGGGGACCAAGCCATCAGGGGCCGTATGCAGAAAACCTCTTAAGTATGCTTAACCCAAAAGAATTTTACGTAACTTTAAGAATTTTGCTAAGCATGTTTCTGAAAGCTGCCCTACGCTTAAGTATTTGCTTAGCAGACGACAAATATTTTGACCCAAACTGCATTTCATACTTCTTAAATCTTATGCTTAAGTTTAGCCAAGCATCGTGCTTAGTCCTTTTCTGTGTGGCATTTAAGTCACTTGCTCAGCTAAGCATAAAAATAAGCAGAAATCTAAGAATTTTTCTGCATACGGCCCCTGATCACCAGACACTCTGAGTGAGAATCGTCCAGTTAGGCCCATCAGGACACTGGGAGCTGTGTATCACCGCGCTCCACGAGAGAGAGAGAGAGAGAGAGAGAGAGAGAGAGAGAGAGAGAGAGAGAGAGAGAGAGAGAGAGAGAGAGAGAGAACACGCGCGTCCCCCAGGTAAATAAGGCCGTCCAGACTTATACCTTAGATTAAAAAAAAAAAAGAAGAAAAAATCAACTTAATGGATGGGGGCCGAAAGGGACCATTACTCTACTCGATCGTATCCACCACAAAGCCTCAATCGCCAAGTGGCTTTACCCCACCCACACACCCTCCCTCTCCCTAGGTCATCTAAAGCCCTCAGCGCGAGAGTCTTAACTATCGATTTTCGCCTCCATGGCCCCTAAACTTTAGAGACGAGGCTTAGCTCTTGCTTGTCCCGAGGCTATGGGATCAATGGCAGAGACATCTAGGGAAAAAATAAATCTTGGCCAAGCGTATTTAAATTCAATAATTTCCCAGGTATATATATATATATATATATATATATATATATATATATATATATATATATATATATATATATATATATATATATATATATATATATCAAAGCTTACACTGCTGAAAAGGAATCTTAATTCCTTCTTCATCAACATCTCTCTTTCTCTCTACAGACCTACACACACCACATAACCCTCCGATGATGTAATTATACCCACTAATAGGGGGATAATTAGGCCAATTAGAGATTCAGATGTCCTTCATAACTGCTACCATCAGTTAATGATCGTAGCAGACTCTGACCTGCCTATAGCAAGTCTAACATAGAAAATGGAGGAAGATTTTGATTGGCATTCTTTGAGAATACCTAAAAAAAAAAAAAAAAAAGAAGAGGAAAAAGAAAATTGGAAAATTTTCAATTCCTGGGTCGACTACAACGCTAACCTTCGAGATTGGTGGAGGGAGTTGGGGGGGTGGCTGAGGAAGGGGTGATTGGGTGGGGAAATTGGTGATTAGGGTCGGGTGGATATGGTCACACATGAAGCTCTTAGACATGATTAGTATAGCCTTGACTCTGGTTATTTAGAGCAGAGATGGTGGAGGCTGGTGTGTGTGTGTGTGTGTGTGTGTGTGTGTGTGTGTGTGTGTGTGTGTGTGTGGTAGAAAATGAAGTATGTCGAGAAAATGGGACGACAATATCCAGAGGGGTCAGCCCGGCTCAGTCCAGCAGATGACCCTTACCTTCCATGGCGTAGTAGACGGAACCATTGACCCCGACCATCCTGACCCGGTGGGCGGTGGTGTCCAGGAGGCGCAGTCTGGGCGGCGTGGGCGGAGGAGGAGGAGGAGGAGGGGGAAGGGCAGCAGCATCCTCCTCCTCAGGTCTCGCAGCGACATCTGCGCTATCCCGCTTGGGGGACGTCTTGCGGCGAGGGTGATGTTGGCTGGCCCTTACATGACCCCCGTCGGCAGGGGTGAGGGCCCGGACGTAGGTGGGGAGGTCCCTGGTTACCAACAGCTTCTGGCCTCTGACCAGCACCAGCGGCGCCGCCTCCCTGGCCTCCTGCAGGTACGATCGCTCGAGCTGCGGGAGGAGAGGAGGGTCAAGGTGTGAGATGGGAAGGTCTGGACTACTGCCTCAACACTGTACATGATCCTAGGAATTTATTCTCCCAGACTATGCGATTTATTCTCCCACTCTATGTATGATTTATTCTCCCACAGACTCTGTACTGTGTATTCTCCCACACTTTATGTATGATTCATTCTCCCACAGACTCTGTACTGTGTATTCTCCCACACTGTTTGTATGATATATTCTCCCACACACTCTGTACTCACTCTTTAGAAACACACACACACACACACACACACACACACACACACACACACACACACACACACACATATGGTTCAAGAAAAGCCCAAACCCGCGTTTTATAAATGGAACAAAGTCAACAAATTTCTCTCTTCACGTCTATTATAGAGCCAGGCTCTCATTTCCTGGTGGCGAGGGGGCCCCAGGCCCTCCCACCGGTGTCCACTGGCAAAACAAAGAAGCTGGGATGTGGGTATTATACAGGAGGGGAGGAAGGGAGTAAGGAGTGGTGAGGGGAAGGTACGAGGAAGAGAGAAAGGAGAGGAGACAGACGATTGGTATGATTCAAGCAATCATCATCATACTGAGGACCCACTAGATGGAAGGGTAACTGCCTTGTTGATAAACCTCCCCTTATTTCACAATTTCCCCCGCCGCCCTTCCTTTCCTACTCTCCCACCCACCAATTTCTTCGAGTGGGCACATGTAGGATATTGTCTATTGACTTCTCTGAACATCAGTCTTCGATAGATTCCTCAGAGAACACACTGTTCTTCAAGAACAGACCGCATTACCAAAGCTTGAATATCAAAAATCAACTTAGAAGTACAATGATCATCAAAGATATGATTTAGAATTTTTCTAAATTTTCATGTAAACTTAAAAAAAAAAAACGCCTAGTATTTTTTTTTTTTTTCATCGTCCCGAAAAAAGAAAAGGTGAAAATTTCCGTTCGTATCCCCTGGAATAACAACATAATACTGACAAACGACCGAGACCTGACCTGACCTGACCTGAATTGATCTGACCTAGTACTACACACTCCTTATATTCCCGGGGATTTACTAGAGCAAGACATATGGTCGAACTTCTAACCCATTATAACCCAGATGATCGCTCTTCTCGCCGACTGACAGAATCACTCTACGGGGAGGTTCTACTTACCCCAGAGACTGACAGACTCACTCTACGGGATCTCGCCGACCGACACCTGCCTGGGTGAGGGTCGGTAGACGCCAGCCCCAGCAGGCCAGTCTCGCCCTCCTCCAGCGTCCCCGACAGACGCAGGCCTCCAGCAGGCCAGTCTCGCCCTCCTCCAGCGTCCCCGACAGACGCAGGCCTCCAGCAGGCCAGTCTCGCCCTCCTCCAGCGTCCCCGACAGACGCAGGCCTCCAGCAGGCCAGTCTCGCCCTCTTTCAGCGTCCCCGACAGACGCAGGCCTCCAGCAGGCCAGTCTCGCCCTCCTCCAGCGTCCCCGACAGACGCAGGCCTCCAGCAGGCCAGTCTCGCCCTCCTCCAGCCTCCCCGACAGACGCAAGCCTCCAGCAGGCCAGTCTCGCCCTCCTTTAGCGTCCCCGACAGTGTCTCCTGAGCACCCAGGGAAATTTGGATTGTCCTTTAATATCACGATCGAGTCACAGACTTTCCATTTGATGAACTGGCGTCTCCCACGATCTCCTCTCTCTCTCTCTCTCTCTCTCTCTCTCTCTCTCTCTCTCTCTCTCTCTCTCTCTCTCTCTCTCTCCCTCTGACGAGTCAAACAGGCTCTCCTACGTATATCCTCAGACTACCACGTTAACTCCGACACAGATCCTTCACCAGCGGCAGCCAAAACTCAAGATTCTTTCCTCTTTTATTTTTCAGTACGTATTAAATTCGTATTTGTATACGAGAGGGTGAAGTACATGTATATACCTCACATACCTGTATGTAAGGCAGAGATGGGTTGAGGTGGGGGGGAGCTGGTAGGTGCTGGGAGTGTGGGAGGTATGAGGGTGCTGCTGTGGAGCTGGATGGGGAGAGGGAGGGAGCTCCAATTGCTTGCACCCTCTTATCTCCCCCCCCCCCTTTTTTTTACCCCCCTCCCCTTCCTCCTTCTGGTACAGAGCGCGTCTATTTTTGAATCAGAAAAAAAAAATCAAGAAAGACTGAAACAATCCCTGTGATGCCTGAAGAAATTTTTTTTTTGTTTATTGTTGACTGTCTTCAGCTTCCCATACCACAAAAGAAACATTCAGAACCATCGAGCCAGTTGAAATAAAGAGCTGAGTAGCCATATCAATGTACACGTCATAAATAATGGTGATTAATATCTGAGAATTAATCATTTCCACTGACTTTCCTTCAACGAGTAAATGAAAAATTGTATCAACGTTTAAGATGATACAGGTTTAACGAATTCTCTTGTCGTTTATTAGAGTGACGGCCGCAGTCGTGAAGATGGAGGAGGACTGATGGGACGATTGTCATAGACCAGAGGGAGATGCTGAAGGGCCGTGGAGGGTCGTCGGGCTGGTATACTGAGTGTGTGATCGTGGCTTGATGAGCCCTTCACTTCCCCCTCCGCCCCTCCTGCTCGTCACAACCCTCCCTCCACTTTTTTTTCCCCTTCACTTGCCTCTCTCGATGTCTCCTCTCCAGAGACGTGCCATATCCCCGTTGCATCCCTGTCGCACCCCTGTCGCATCCCCGTCGCATTCATGGTCTTTCCCCATTTGTTCTCTCTCTTTCTCCCGCTCTACCTCCTTCCTTCTCACTTCCTCCTCCTCCTCCTCCTCCTCTTCTTCCTCCCGAAAGCCAACTTGTCCGAACAATCATTAGCGGTAAGCCTCGGTAGTCTGGCCGAGAGAACTTGGGGGGCCGTCCTGGGTAATGGCAGGGCGGACCTCCCGCATACCAACACCGTGAGATGGGCCCGCTCGATCCCACCCAATTTGAGGGATTTATCTTGATGGGGTTCATGAGCACTGCCTAAAATTCGGGCAAGTGCCAGGGATGAGTGGGAACGACCCTAGGGAGTGTATCCTCCCTCCAGAGATGCATAGGGATGAGGGGATTTGACCAGGAAGTGGTTCTACCCCAGGGTGTGCATGGGGGATGAGCAGTTCCTGCTGGATTACCATGGCTTGCTGTCGGCTCTGGCCCATGACTGTTCGTTGACTGGCTAGTAGAGTTGGGTTTGGACCCGGTAGTGTAGGTTCAAGACCTGTTACTGACCTACCTTGTGCGTGACGTATGACCTGGTAACCTGCCCGGTGTATGGGTTGTGACCTGCTGGCCTGTAACTACGAAACAGAAGACATCCGATCAAATCGTACACACAGGATGACACACGTACACACACCAGTCCAAGAACATTCACAACGGCGCAAGTAAACCTATACGACCTCCTGTGATCCTGTGGGGAGACTGGGTGCTAATCCTACTAAATAGCCTCAGCCTAGCCAACTCAGGCCCCTCCCAACCCCTTCTCGTCGGCGTAATGAATATCATGACTTCAGATGCTCCTGGAAACTCCCCCTCCTCTCCGGGTGAGGAGGAGGAGGAGCAAGAGGGGGGGAGTCTACACCCTCTACCTGTTGCCTGTGTGCCCGGCCGGCCGCATCGAGCCTCCAGCCCCACATACATACACGCTTACGCCCCCAGGAAAAGAGGGGAAAGGAAGTCTCACTGGGGGTACTTCGACTCGCATTAGACCTTCGAATATTTCTCCCCAAGATGATGACTTTTTTGTTTGTTTGTAGATTTTGTAAATGAGTGAGACCCCAAATCTAACGACTGAACTACCCAGCTGCCTCGTTAAGTGTCACAGCATTTGCAGAAAGTGGCGACAATGATATTATGACACTTTGCTGATATCCTCCATCTATACCCAATTGCCTATCCCTCTAAACCTACCTACCCGCCTGAGCTCCACCGGACACCTATGGTTCTTCCCGACACCACACGGATAGCAACCCAGGCTGAGTCTCCTCCTACTGACGGTCAGCCTTAGCTACATAAACACTGTGGTAAATACTGAGTAAACTGAAACGAAGAGATCTTCTCTCCACACAGCTACGAACAAACACGACTTCTACTACTACTACTACTACTTCTACTACTACTTCTACTACTACTACTACTACTACTACTACAGCTACTACTATTAATGCTACTACTATCGCAGCTGTGGTTGCTACTGCGAATATTACCATCAATATTCCAAGTACTATTGTCTCATTTGTCCTCTGTGGGTTTTTAATCGAAATTTTCACCATGGAAACAGTTCTCAATATGAAAATGTTTTTTTGACCCAAAAGACGACCTACCATTTTTTTCTCCCCATTTTCCTCTGCCTTTGTGGCTATGTTTCATTTCATATCTCTATTTATTAATTCAATATTTCTCCTTTGTTTAGAATGGTCGGTCCATTTCTCGCGGTGCATTCCTGCGATGAGGTTGATAAATTGGTGAGAGTTCCCCGCAGGGTTCACTATTTTCTCATCCAGGACTGATGATGAGTCTCCCGCCACAATCCCAGACTTTCTCCTGGACGATGTGGGCGCCTCGCCTCTCCCTCGTCCAATGATATAACACTCGGGAACACCACTAGATCGACCGAGACGGGTATCATGAATGAAGACAATAAGAGCAACGCCTTAACTGTACTGAATGAAAGCGTTATCTTGACTATAATGCTTGCCCATCTCCCATACCTTGCCCACTCCCTTTAAACTGGTTTACTCGTCTGCATCGCCTTGCCCACTACTCTTGCCCTTAAAGCTAGTTTTAAATCTACAATGATTCCATTAGGATGGTTTAGGCAAGGGTCTTGGCGTGTGGCGAGGCAAAGCTTCGAAATCTCTCTTGCTATTGGGAGAATGTGAAGGGGAGTTTCTGTATGGATGGGGGTTCTTAATGGAAGTAGGGGTTTATGTATGGATGGGGCGCTTTGTGGAAGGGGGTTTCTGAATAGATGGGGGGCCCTTAATGAAGGGGAGCTTCTATATAGACGTTTTCTATGGAGTCTTTTAATTCAGTGAAGGTTTTCTATTTGAAGAGTTCTTTTTAAAGGGATCTGATATATCGTTTCCCACTTAAGGGGTTTTCTAAATAGGGAATTTTATCTATACAAATATGTTCTATGTAGAGGGTTCACTGAACTATAGGAGATATATCAATTCCTGGTCATGCAGAGTGAAGCAAGGCTATTTAGCAAATCGTCCTTATCAGTAAAGAGACGTAGTGTTCAACCGTGACCTCCAACATGACACTGACGCTCCGCCTGACGTCACATGCAATATCATCGCCGTTGGCGGTATCACTGGCTACTTGACACTCAGCCTCCCTGCATGGCGGCCATTATCGCGCCAGAATCACCATCGGGGGGACCTCGACCCTCCCGGTCAAAATTCCCCGTTCGAACGTCCGCAGCAGACATAAGAGGATCAGGAGATCTCGGCGAATTGAGTGAGTTTGGCGCGGGATTTGACGAGATTTGGTAAGAGTTGGCGGGAGATTGGGCGAGCTTTGGCGAAGGCTGGCGGAGGTTGTCTGGGTGGCTATTGTCCCGGGAAAACCCGCCAATGGTGCGTGAAATCCGGGCTCGCTTCTTTACTGGATTCAGTGGTGGTCGATGTCTCTTTGACTGTATGTGTCGCGCTTATCACTGTATGTCTATATCTATCCCTCTATCTATCCATCATATACAACATTGGAGGGGGGACGGAGAAGCCTATGGTTGTGGCGTTGTGGCCAGACAGCTTCGTCAGGAGGGGCGCTAAAGATGATGTGGTGGAGGTGGGGGGACAACTCACCTGCGTCAGGAGATGGAGGGGAGGAGGGGACTGACTTACCTTCGTCAGGAGGGCCAGGAGAGGATCGTGGTGGTGGCTGGGACGAGGGAGAAGGACGGCAGCGGGCTCCCGGGACAGTATCCCACGCTGGAGGGGGCTCGGCTCCCTCCACCGGCTAACGTCAGCTGCAAGACCTACGTGATCCTGCGCATGGGATGAAAGAGAACCAGGTCATGGATGATGTTGGATGTAAACCCATCTCTTCTCTCATCCCTTGACATCTCCTCCTGTTGATCTCATCCAAACTCACAACAGAACATAAGTTTCATCAGTGCAAATGAGGGTTTTTTTTCTAACTTCTATAACATTCTTTCCCCAGTCTCTCTCGTATCCTAAGCAGTCTGTCATATCCAGTCGCATATATCAATCTCCCATGTTTACCTAGTGGGACACCTTAATCCCTCGCTTACCCAGTGGCACTTGGTAATCTCTATTATAAGTAATCCCTCGTGTTTCAAGTTCAACTTTTCTAAGTAAGTTTCACCAGATCAAAGGAGCCACAGGGAGAGATAATCAAAAGGCATTTGATAGTTTAAGTGTTTTGTGGATAGACAGATTTGTGAAGGGACCATTGACATTGTACAACTCGTAAGGCACAGGTATTATTTTCTGTATGGCATCGGGAAATAACATCCAAACATCACACACACACACACACACACACACACACACACACACACACACACACACACACACACACACGGGTGTGAATATCCCTCCCCATATAGCACAAGGTCATTTACTCCTTTCTATCATGTAGAGACTTATAATCACATACGCATAGATATACAATGACTGTATCCAGAGCTAGAGACACTGCCTACATCCACAAACTCCCAGGCTCAAAAACAAACAAACAAACAAACAAGCAAAAAAATCTCCTCAACATAGAATTAGAACTGCCCCGTTTGTGCTAAAAGGTTGATATTTTGTGTCCATTTGTATGCCAGCGTCGACCGTCCCTGCTGCAACTTCTGTAATGTCTTGCGCCGAGGAGGGTAACTCCCCTCCCGCCCCAGGCCAGGAAGAAGCAGAGTCTTCAGAAAGCTCTTAAAGGCAATTTGTTACCAAGTTCCCAGCCTGTAAATCTGTAAGGACTTATGTCATTTGTTCTAAACAGGGGAGTCTCGACCCTCGGTAAGGGCTATTTAATGCTCAAAGTCCCAGGGAATGAGGTGAGACCACTGGGTAATGGTAAACTCAATCAGGAGGTCTATGGAAGCGGTTTATATTATCAAGTGGTGGACACTGTTGAGGAGGGGGATAAGTTGCCAGAAGTACGTGTTCACGGGACATGTCTTTTCCTTGAGGTCAGTGCAACAGTTGCGGACCATCTTCCTCGTCGAGAAGAAACCCAGAACATACAGAAGGACTAAAGAGATCAAGAAGTAAAAGAAGGAAGAAGAATCTAAGACTTTTTTGAACCGGTGGTAAACTTACTCTTGAAAAAAAAAAAGTGGGTTAGATCATAGTTGTTAGGAGGGACATGAGAAGGTGCAGGGTTCTAAAGTTTAGCAGTGGATGGAGAGAGACACGTCACAACAGTCCTTTCTCGAGTTGCCAAAGACCACGATGAAAGCATGTTATATAAACATGTTTACGAGAGGCGTTTGCCTATAGCGTTTGTGTATTGGCTCTACAGATTACCACGTTTGCTGACAGTAGCTGTAGAGAGTTTGTTATGAGCGTATGTGTACATATATCATGTTCTGAAGTGCGTATATCTAGGATTGACTAAGTCTACGCATCTCTGACGCCTCGTTCCCCCAGCTACTCCCCTGTAGGAGGATGGTCACGGGAGAAAAGTCTCCAAGCTGGCCTATCCAAACACACCTCCCTGCCATGCCCCATCCCTCTAACACCTTCCTAGTCCTTTCTCCAACATACTCCCTCACTCTCCCCTCTCAGAATGCCTTCTGTCTTCCTTCCTATTTTCTTCTACCTCCCACTTAGACATTTTCTTTACTATCATTTATAATCCTGTCTATATGACCACACCACCAAGCCATACTCAAGAGTCGTACCTTTGTGCTCCATAAGAATTTTCTGGCCAATTTTCCCCCTCATGTACTTGAAGGCTAAAAAAAAAGATGTCTCTCTGTGATGTTTTCATCACCAGCAACGTCCCTACGTCTGTGGTATAGAATATCGGTGGTAGCTCCACTTCTGTGGCCATGTCCCATTAAAAGGAGATTCCAACGACTGAGTCCCCTCTGTGGGGGAGTACCTCTGCGGCAGTGTCCCTCTGTGGCATAGAGTTCTACTGGAGGAAAGGCTCCCTCAGTGGTAGAAATCCCCTCCGCACACACGTCCCTCTCAGGTGACATTCTTCTGCGTCTGAGAACGTCTGACGTCCCTCTGTGGCAACGCATGTCTGACGTCGACGTCCTATGGCCACGCGCGTCTGACGTCCCCTTGTGGGGTGAAGAGTGTCTGACGTCTGGCGTCCCTCTGGGGTAACGTGCCCTCACGTCTGCGTTTAACGCCACCGTTAAGTCAGCTCCTCTTCCCCGTGATCAAACCCTCATCATGGCCATCCATAAGGATCCTCATGTGTACCTTGGGGCCTTCATCATCCTTGTAATGGGAGCGATCATAAAGGTCATTTCGATGACTGACGGCTCGCCTGAACCCAGTGAGAGAGAGAGAAAGTGGTTCTTTCTTCCTCCTCGAAGATTACATCTACAGGAGTTACTTTTACGTGCTGAAGGCACCCCAACATGCTACATGTTCCCTGTAAGAAGCTACTGTCTAAATGTGGCTGGTGTCTACCACCGGGGTAGAAACGGGAAAAACACCTGTAGAGTGCCAGGTGGTAGATCTACAGGGTAGAAACAGGGGAAAACACCTGTAGAGTGCCAGGTGGTAGACCTACAGGGGAGGACTCACCTGTAGAGTTGTGAGGCGGTAGGACATGAGGAGTGAGAGCAGGGAGACACAAGTGAGGATGGTCAGTATGGCCCGCGCAGACCACAGTGTCCACACGCCTCCCATCCTCACACCTGTACACGAGGAGACGTCCATGAGAAACAGACACACATAAGAGTAAATACATTATATACTGACGAAGTCTATGGTTGAAAAAAAAAAAGATGGAAACTGGAATGATTATCATTCACTTATCCAACATGACAAGCATCGCTGTATCACAAGAACCTCATGCATAGGGAGCAACTTCAGTCCTGAAAGAGAGAGAGAGAGAGTACTCACACTTCAGCTGTCCTGCAAGCTACATCCACACACACACACACACACACACACACACACACACACACACACACACACTTATGAACGTCCGTCAGATCACGATCAACAAACTGAACATTTCTTATGATGAGAGCATGGAACACACTCGGGAAGCCGTGTCGTGTCGTAAGCCCACACCACAAGGATAATTCACTAAATGACCAAGACATTTGCAACACATTTTAAATCTTGTTCCAAAATTTCCTAAAAAAATATCATCTGTAAAAAAAAAAAAAGTTATCTAATGTGGTTTGGAAATATTTGAGCGCAGATCAAGATCACTAATTAAAGTCTGCAAATTTAGAATATTTCTTTTTTCAGAGTATGGCAATATAAATTGTTATGAATATATATAGAAGAAACAGGCTCCAGTAATACAACTGTGGGAATTTTATGTCTTTTTTAATTAGCAAGGAAATTGTTTATTTATTTTTAAACACACGCACGCACACCCACACACACACATACATACATTCACACATACACACACACACATACCACATACAACCATACATGAATATATATATATATATATATATATATATATATATATATATATATATATATATATATATATATATATATATGTCGCTACCTCGCTAATGCGGGAAATGGCGAATAGTTTGAAAGAAAGAAAAGAATATATATATATATATATATATATATATATATATATATATATATATATATATATATATATATATACAAAAGATCAGTTCTTATTCTAATAAACATACGCAAATACGAATATGCATACTTACCTTCATACCTATGTATATTGCAATACATACCCTACATTATGACACTATTCCTGAAACAAGCGAAAATCTCTGGTACTACATAAAGAAAAAGGTGGATCAAGTTCCATTTAATAACTTTTCAGATCCCACTCAAGCGAGAGCTCCACTCCAGGTAAATACGAATAAAAGTGGATTTCGTTTACAAACTCGTCTCGCCGCTAGGGGAAGGGGGATCTCTCTTACTTTCCCAAGACTGATTTCCTCTGACATCACAGGTTGGCGCCTTCACTTTGTATATGCTAATAATCCCTTTTATGAGGTGTGACCTGACCTGGCTAGAGGGAGGTGGGGGTGGGAAGTGGGGGAGATATGGGGGGGGGGGTCTGGGACCAGGGGATCAGGGTGATTGAGGGTGGAGTGGAGATGGTGGGGAGGGGGGCGAGAAACACAGGAGATGAGAGAAGAAAATGAATCTCAAATTTCATCTGGCGCAGGACAGACTTCCCATCTTGGACTCCACACAACGGAAGGTTTCAGACGAGATGAATGTACAGAGGAAGAAGAGGAGGAGGAGGAGGAGGAGGAGGAGGAGGAGGAGGAGGAGGAGGAGGAGGAGGAGGAGGAGAAGGAGAAGAAGAAGAAGAAAAAGAAGAAGAAAAAGAAGAAGAAGAAGAAGAAGAAGAAGAAGAAGAAAAGAAGAAGAAGAAGAAGAAAAGAAGAAGAAGAAGAAGAAGAAGAAGAAGAAGAAGAAGAAGAAGAAGAAGAAGAAGAAGAAGAAGAAGGGGCAGTTGTTATTGCCGGAGCATAAGAAGATAAATACAAATATAAACTCAAAAACAGACACAAAATATTTCTACATACAAAATACACAAACAAACAACAAACACACACACACACACACACACACACACACACACACACACACACACACACACACACACACACACACACACCTTTGCCTCCAGGAACTATCACAGATCCCACGAACCATCTTCGATGCGTGAAAGACTTGAAGAGACATCTGATTATCTCTTGTCCTAAGACAGATGTCGTCTGGAGACAGACGTCGTCCCAAGACAGGTCCCGTCCCGAGACAGATGTCGTCCCAAGACACAGGTTCTGGCCTCTGTGGTGTAGCGGTCAAGGTCGCTGATTTCTAATCCTCTAGGACCGGGGTTCGATCCCTTCCTCATCCCTGAGAAGGGCGAGGACGTGATCCAGCTATAGGCAGTCAGTCCCCCTCACACAGCCAACCAAATCTCTCAGGCTCAGACCAAAGACAAGAATTCTTGACAAAATTCGACAAGAAAACAATTGTCCTGGGATCTGTCTGTGTCTTTAAGCAAAGACACAGACAACTTATTGACAAAGACAACAGGTTCTGTGTCACAGGCGAGGACTCAGAGATAGCCTGAGACACAGATGACAGCCACAGACGCAGTCAGACTCGATCTCTGAGACAGAGAGAATGCGACGCATATAGACATAATTTGTGACAGAAATGAGAGAGAGAGAGAGAGAGAGAGAGAGAGAGAGAGAGAGAGAGAGAGAGAGAGAGAGAGAGAGAGAGAGAGAGAGAGAGAGACCAAATATAAAGATGCACTCGCTCAAAGGTGTGTGTGGCGCGAAAACAGTTACAGGATATTATTGTCTCAAAGAAAACGGGAGGTGAGGGGGAGAGGGAGAGTGGGAGGAAAGTGGAGGCGGTTGACTCAAGGCGCGCGCGCCCCAACGACAATCGACACTTCACAGGCAGGTAGGTGGGGGGGGGGGGGGGGGGGGGGGCCTCCAGTAATCCCCTGGAGGGGGGGGTGTGGAGGGGGGATCCAGACCCTCTCCCCTTCCCCTACTGGCTATTGCATAACCTTCAGCTGTATCTCAATACAACTACCACCTCTTACCACCCATCTACACCTACCAACACCACGTACCCACCCATCTACACCCACCAGCACCCCTAACACCCATCTACATCTACCAGCACCACCTACCCACCCATCTACACCCACCAGCACCCCTAACACCCATCTACATCTACCAGCACCACCTACCCACCATCTACACCCACCAGCACCCCCTAGCACCCATCTACACCCACTATCCACTCATCTACACCCACCAGCACCCCCTAGCACCCATCTACACCCACTATCCACTCATCTACACCCACAAGCACCCCATACCACCCATCTACACCCACGACCCAACCATCTACACCCACAAGCACCCCTACCACCCATCTACATCCACTACCCACCCATCTACACCCACTAGCACCACCTGCCAACACTCAGTGGAGCCAATATGAGC
>NC_092237.1:5867304-5877304 GCF_036320965.1 Panulirus ornatus
GAGACCTATGGTATCTCGACAGGAAATCAATTTCGATTCTGTCACATCGTCCCTTGGGAATCATGGCGGGTAAATGGCTTCTTCTCTCCCCCCCCAACCTCCTCTGCAGCAATCTAGGACGCGCATAAGAACGACCATTCTCAGCTGGCCTTTGGGTGACGACGGGTCGTTTGCTTGTGGTACAAGTCGTTCTGTGTGACTTGTTAATCTGTGGTGCATCTAAATTTCGAACGCTGTTCGACTTCCAGTTCTATGAACTCCTGTCTTTCTTACGAATCTTTATACTTTTTCTTTTGAATTTAAATCTATCTCTCTATCTATCTATCTATCTATCTATCTATCTATCTATCTATATATATATATATATATATATATATATATATATATATATATATATGTATATATATATATATATATATATATATATCAAAAATATTATCTGAATTTCAAATTAGCGGATAAATATCACACCGTAAATGATTTGTGATATTCATGAAAAATCAAATAATGAAAAATATTAATAAAAACAAGCGAGACTATCGTCTGCTAAGAAGACAAATAGACCAAAATAACATCTGGAGAGGAATTTCTGAGGGTTTTACGGCGCCCTTGTTCCTTCGTGTTTATTGACGAGAGCCCATGGTCGTTTCTGGGAGCAAGAGAGAAAATGCATTTATTAGTTTACGTAAAGTAGGAGAAAATAATCTCACGGGGGTCTTCCTAGAAGCCAAGGGGGCGAGCGACTGCTCAAGAGCGAGGATGTGAGAATATACACAACATCCTCGATGGTGAGACTTCAAGACTTTGCGAACTCCTGAAGACCGGCGGGCATCTGACAGCCTTCGAACACCTGAGGACCTTTGTCCTGAAGACCTTAGAACTCCCGAAGATCTTTGAACCACCTGAAGACCTTCCACCTCCCGAAGATCTTCGAACTTCTAATGATCTTCGAACTTCAAAAGACCTTTGAATGCTGGGGATCTACGAGTTCCTGGGGACCATTGAACTCCCGAAGATCTATGAGCACCTAAAAAACTTCGAACTCCTGAAGACCTTCCAACTCCTGAAAATCTTCGAACTCCCGAAGACCTTCCAACTCCTAGAGATCTTCAAGTCCCTGAGGACCTTCGAACTTCCCCTTTTTTTTTCGCCCAAGATATGACGTTGACGACGTCTGCTGTGCGTCACCACCACCCCTGCACGTAGGGGTTAAGGGAGGTAAAAGGGAGTCCCAGGGAGGCAGCAAAGGTCTGTGAAGAGCAAATGGTGAAAGAACGGATGGGGTAGTGGAGGTGACGGGAAGTCAAGGAAGGATATACGAGAAAGAAGGTGAAGAAGGGCATAAGGGGAAGATAATACGTAATGATAAGACGTATACATATGAGAGAGAGAGAGAGAGAGAGAGAGAGAGAGAGAGAGAGAGAGAGAGAGAGAGAGAGAGAGAGAGAGAGAGAGAGAGAGAGAGAGAGAGAGAGAGAGAGAGAGTAATAACACACCCTTGAGACACTCTAGGTCAGCCCTGGGATGGGAGCGGTGTACTGGGCCACAACGGTGTGTGTCTCGGGAGATCCATACTTTTGATCACCATGGCAAAACTCTTGAAACTTTTTCTCCCGTCGTTCTCTTGGCAATTAATTGCCCGTTACCCAACTCGGTTCTAATTGGCAATAATCCAGAAAACTCAGGTATAAGTTTTTCCCTCCCTGCTGCTTTCCTGATATTATGATTAAATCTTTTGTTTCTCAGGTATATATATATATATATATATATATATATATATATATATATATATATATATATATATATATATATATATATATATATATATATATTCCTATGAGTCCAATACTCATCAGCGCCTGACACGAGAATCTCTGACCTGACCACACAAGTTCAGATAAGGTCATGATCCTAGCCAGCTTTTTTTTTTTTTTAACATTTAACAAGACACTAACATTTCATCAACAAGGCATTGGATGAAACACACCATTGTATCTGTACATAAGCATGAATGAATACATACCCATGAATGAGTACATGGAGTACATAAGCATAAATGAGTACATGGAGTACACAAGCATGGAGTACATAAGTATGCGTACATGGAGTACATAAGTATGGAGTACATAAGCATGAATGAGTACATGGAGTACACAAGCATGGAGTACATAAGTATGAGTGAGCACATGGAGTACATAAGCATGAATGAGTACATGGGGTACATAAGCATGAATTAGGTTATGAAGAACGAGTCGCATGAGATACAAATTGCCAGGCGTTTAAACTGTGAGGGTGTGGGGGGGTGGAAGACTAAACGCGTTGTTTTCTTTTTTTCTTTTTTTTTTAATAAGACTGGATGCCGGCGGCCAGCGTGTGTGTGTGTGTGTGGAGAGAGAGAGAGAGAGAGAGAGAGAGAGAGAGAGAGAGAGAGAGAGAGAGAGAGAGAGAGAGAGAGAGAGAGAGAGAGAGAGAGTGGTAAAGAGGCGTTAAACTTGAAGATGTTGGCAGTGGACCAGGACGGGACCACCCCCCTCCCCCCTCACCCCGCGCCCAACTGGGGATTTTTTTCCACAGCTCCTCAAGATCTCCTTGAAGTGGAGGAGGTGGAAGAGGAGGAGGAGGAGGAAGGAGGGGAGTTAGGGTGATGGAGGGGTGTGTGGGGGGAGATATATAGGTGCCAGAGGAGGGATATGTATATATATAAGACAGACAGACAGACGGATATATAAACACGAGTAATGGTTAGATGTATCATCACCAAAGGTACGTTCAAGAGTTAACAGAATCACAAGAATGGTATTCCTGCACCTCCTAATTACTGAGGAAGATGGACGCACATTCCCCCTAAGAGCAATATTCACACCGAACATCCAAATTCAGGACTCTGAAACAGAAGTAAGACAAACTGTGTATCTACCAGAGAAGTGTTATCTGTCTTACAGATTATGAAGCATAGGGAAGGACTCAAGTCAGTCAAAGCAATGAAGGGAGGATTAGATAGTTTTTTACAAGATTATAATCTTTTCCTTAAGAGATCTACAGCTATAAGTACAGTGTAATCCTTAGCTTACACGTACAGGAAGATCTCGGTAAAGAAAATATAATCCGGAATTAGAAATGATCTAATCCGGGTCATGATAAGGGAGGGGGCATGAAAAAAAAATGCCAACTCTTAATAGTAAATTCTGGAGACTTTAATATGTAATTGGCATCATAAACATTGAGAACAAGTCTGGTATATGTGAGGTTTTGTTACACGATTATATATATATATATATATATATATATATATATATATATATATATATATATATATATTCATTTATTTATCTATCTATTTATTTCCCCGCGTATCTATTAGAAAAAAACATACGCTTCTAAGAATAACTCAGAGATTGGTCTGGGAGTTTGATAAAAATTATATATATATATATATATATATATATATATATATATATATATATATATATATATATATATATATATATATATATATATATATATATGTTCTAATTTCGAATTAATACTGATAGGTTTTTAATTTCACATTAATATTCATAGGCTTTTTCCATTCGTTTCGTACTAATTTATATAATTTGTATATCACATATGCTTCACTGCTGGGCTGACATCAGAGGAAATTATCTTTATCAATGGAGTGGAAATATTCATTAACAAACAGGGTGTCCCAAAAAAATATGTACTCACTTTTTGACACTCTATAACTCACTGAATATTTTTTCTTTTTTCAGGGTCAATTGGATCTGAAAAAAGAGAAAGATTCAGTGAGTTATTGGGTGAGAAAAAGTGAGTACATTTTTTGGGACACCTTGTACATATATATATATATATATATATATATATATATATATATATATATATATATATATATATATATATATATGCTGGAAGACCCAGATGCAGCTCTTCACACATAATCATGATGGCTTAGCACAGTTTTCCTCCCTCCTTCCTTCTTCTTCTTCTTCTTGACTAACCTTCTGAGAGCAATCCCTCCCTCCCCCCTTCTCTCTCTCTCTCTCTCTCTCTCTCTCTCTCTCTCTCTCTCTCTCTCTCTCTCTCTCTCTCCCTCTCTCTCTCATCCTTCCTATCCTCCCCCCCAACCCCTCCACATCCGATCCTCGCCTCCTCCTCCTCCCCCCTTCCGTCAAGTTAGACAGGCCGACATCACACTCTACTTTCAACCCGCCTATATAAACCACTCCCATTAATGCCACCGACCTCGTGTCTCTGTATGTCCCCCTACCACACCTCCAGTCTCTCTGTGGTCGTGTGTGTGATTATAACACGCAAACATAGCTTTAGCAAGATTAAAAACACGTCAGTTACAGGAGGGCAGTGTTCTCTGAGTATATATATATATATATATATATATATATATATATATATATATATATATATTGGGGCAATTTAGTGCAGAGCTTACGAACGTCTTAAAACTCAAAGTGTGGCTAGCGCGAAGAAAACACATCGTTCTCCAAGTCTGGCACGCCAATGTATAGACTTCGAAACGAACTGAAGCCGCTAATGTTTCCCCCTTGCACTACACAGGTTTGAAACCCTTCACTCTCCCCCATCACGTGTTTTATGCAGGTTCAGAACGCCTACTAAGTGTGTCTAATGGACGTACCAATCAATCCTCTTTGAGAAAGAGATTCCGCCAGCGTGGCTCGAACCCTTACCACCAGCGTGTGTGTGCCAGGTAGCGCCGGGCTCAAACTCACTAGGCGTGTTAATGCTACACTAACATTTAATCTGGAAATATTCCTGAGGTCAGAGTTGGTGAGAATTTCCCTTTCTTAACCTCTCATGTGAGTGAGGAGATGAGGTAAGTGTTCAAGGCTACAGTCGTAAACTTTCTGCTTGTGGAAACTATATTCTTTTTTCATATCAAAGATTTTTTTTAAAAATTCGATAATTAGAATTTGCTTTCGTAATGGACTTTATATTATGTTGCGACGTTAATATCAAGTCTGTAAATTATGATCCACGAGACTGTTAATGCCACACACATGCGTCTGGCAACGTATTTAACGTGGACGCAACAGACTGGGGCCACAGGAATATTATATTCCCTATGTCTTCCTGCCTCAATTCACTGAATATCCGAATACATACTCGTGCTGGCCAAACCCGCATCGTATGACGTATTCAGTGACGCTTTGATGACGTATTGGGAGACGTTTTGATATATTCAGTGACGTGTTTGATGATGTCTGTACTGGAATATTTGTTAACGTATTCGTTGAAGTATTCGATGACGCATTCGTTGTGACGTATTAACTGGAGTATTTGATGACGTAAGAGTTGAAGAATTAATGACGTATCGAGGACGTATTTGATGACGTATGCATCCTACTTTTCGAATTCTCTGAAGATATAAAGAAACTCTAGTGCAGGAGCACAGAGGAAGGTCGCCTTAGGCCCGATGCGTCGCTGCAAAAGCAAAAACAACAACAACGACAGCAAATACATGGACCAAAAACAACGTACGAATAGAATTAAAAAGGAATTTGAAAAAGCCCCTCCCCCTCTTTTTTTGTTTTTTGTCCCCCCTCGAGACTCGAACCCCCTCTCTGGAGCGCCGGAGGGGCGATATCCACACTACACTGCAGCCATCACGTGTACGAATAACATGGCCGCCAACCTGGCGCATTTCGATGAGGTAATAAAGGAGGAGGGTAGACATTCGATGAGGTAATAAAGGAGGAGGGTAGACATTCGATGAGGTAATAAAGGAGGAGGGTAGACATTCGATGAGGTAATAAAGGAGGAGGGTAGACATTCGATGAGGTAATAAAGGAGGAGGGTAGACATTCGATGAGGTAATAAAGGAGGAGGGTAGACAACATCTCGAACACCCCCGCTTCACGAACGTCATTCACTTTTATGCACACACGGATGAAAATAATTCCTCACGAATACCATTCGTGAATGTGTTACAGTGATTGGAACTGTCCATTATTAGATCAGAGATGTGCATATTTATTCATCTCTACTAATTAACAGGTATACATACATACATACGCATAGCTAAGTTGTGGAGGACGTATTGAAATACATAATTCATTTACTGCTGTGCGCTTTGTTCATCTCTCTCTCTCTGTCTCTCTGTCTCTCTCTCTCTCTCTCTCTCTCTCTCTCTCTCTCTCTCTCTCCCCCCCCCCCCCGCCTACCTGGGGGTTTGGCGAGCCTGTGTCGCTGAATATTCTACCTCCGCCACACACACACACACACACACACACACACACAGGACGTCAGGGTAAAATAAAAAAAGAGGACACTTTTGTCAATTCATTTTCGGAGAGAGAGAGAGAGAGAGAGAGAGAGAGAGAGAGAGAGAGAGAGAGAGAGAGAGAGAGAGAGAGAGAGAGAGAGAGGAGGGGAAAAGAGGGAGACGGAAAGGGGAGGAGGAGGAGGAGGAGGAGGAGGGAAGAGTAGAGGGAACCAGCGTATCTGCCCCTGGTGATATCTGGGATCCGAGGGTAGGAGGCAGTCGCTGCTAATACAGGTGCGACGGACGGACGGACGGACGGACGACAGGTGCAACAGATGACGCCCAGCGACGCGGGGATCCATGGACCCCCCCCCCTCCCGGAAACCTCGGAGGCTCTGGAAAAGTCCCTGGAAGGCGCCGGGACGACGCCTCAGAGAAAGCGGTCGTCCCCCGCTTTCACACAGCAGCAGGTGAGGCTACGCAGATGGTCAAGGGGAGGGTGAGGGTGAGGTGAGGTGAGGGGGAGCTGAGGGTGAGGGTGAGGTGAGGGTGAGGTGAGGGTGAGGTGAGGTGAGGGTGAGGTGAGGGTGAGGGTGAGGTGAGGGTGAGGTGAGGTGAGGTGAGGGTGAGGTGAGGGGGAGCTGAGGGTGAGGGTGAGGTGAGGGTGAGGTGAGGGGGAGCTGAGGGTGAGGGTGAGGTGAGGGTGAGGTGAGATGAGGTGAGGGTGAGGGTGAGGTGAGGGTGAGGTGAGGTGAGGGTGAGGTGAGGTGAGGGTGAGGTGAGGGTGAGGTGAGGTGAGGGTGAGGGTGAGGTGAGGGTGAGGTGAGGTGAGGGTGAGGTGAGGAATTCCCTCCACTGCGTCAGAGACGCGGGACGCACGCACCCACCTCGCGAACCACAGGGCGGCCCACCACCACCCTCCAGCCACAGCCAACACCACCACCACCCACCAGCCACAGCCACCACCACCACCACCCACCAGCCACAGCCACCACCACCACCACCCACCAGCCACAGCCACCACCACCACCACCCCAGCCTGAGGCTCGTACAAGCACCAGGCAAGTGGTGCTTACCAAACCCGCGTCTTCCCTCATCATCACACACACACACACACACACACAAGATACACCCAGCACATACATACACAATACACTACGTACACACCTTACACCCACGTACACACACACACTTCATCAAGACAGAGGAGCTGGCGATGAGGAAGCCACTAGCGCTGACCGAACCTTCAATAGGTTCCCCCTCGTAATCCAGTTAATTAACGGTATGGCCCAACTTAACAACATTATGATCCCGGACATACGTCCGTAATGTGATTTTCTGATCAGGCCGACCCAGTCCATCAGAAACCCTGGGCAAAATTGAATATTCTGAGCGGCGGAAGGAGGGAGAAGGAGCATGCAGTCGAACCGTATTAATTTGACACGCCTGGCGCCTCTGGTAAGAGTAGCCCCTTGGCAACCACCAGTGATCGAGGTCAGGTCAAGGTGAAGAGAGAGAGAGAGAGAGAGAGAGAGAGAGAGAGAGAGAGAGAGATCGTTGAAGACTTTACCATCAAATTCATTAAGCCCAAATCTCCGTAAACCTTGGCATGACAGACTTAAAAGTGTACACATTTCGGCTCGTCATCTTGTGGTATGCGTTGAAGATCGCCAGATACACACACACAGAGTCGGGGCACAGGTGGACGAAATATATCCCCCGTCATATGCACGAAACTCCGGGAAAATTGTCAGCCTGGGGAAACAGTCAGTCTTTAAGAATCTGGAAAAGGCAGCAGCAGCAGCAGCGGAGGGAAGGGAGGGAAGGGAGGGAAGGGAGGAAGGGAAGGGAAGAGAGGGAAGGAAGATAAAATAACTCAGACACTTTACATGAACAGATTCACCTCTGAGACCATATCCTTCAATATGTGGTTTATCTTCAGTTTTCACGTATCAACAAGACAGAGCAGTGATGGGGGGGGGGGGGGGGGGGTTACTCGGGGGGATGGGGGTTGGTTTTGCTGAGAGAGATGGAAAATGGGATGACCTACGTCGGGATAATTCTGTTGCCGTCATGGAAAACGGGAATAAGTCGATGGGATTTTGTTAATGTAGAGGAAAACGTATTCGGAGGGACGACTAAGGGTGGTTGGTGGGGAGTCGAGTGGTGGAGTGGAGTGGGGTCTTATTCGACCAAACCAGTGCAGCCAGGATGTGTGGTGGGTCAGGTCATGCCACGACGTGACCTATAGAGGGACTTCCAGTTGGCCTGGTAACACCTGTTGGAGGATTTCTGATGAAATATATCAACTTAATCACCACAACCACCACCACTCATCACCACAACCACCACCACTCATCAACACCAGCACCACCACTCACCATCATCCCCACCAAATCTCTCCACCACGCAGTACAATCATCACCACACATGTTCTTATGTGTATCTTGCTTACATTAGGGTATTAATCATGTCCAGCGAGACTGTGTGTGTGTGTGTGTGTGTGTGTGTGTGTGTGTGTGTAAATCACGGTGACGGTCCGGTGCTTTGAAAATATTGTTTCGTTTCATGTCAAAAAAAAAGAAGAAAAAACTACAAAAAAAAAAATTGTATTTGCATTTAGATTGGATTCCCGAGTGACATCGCTTCTACTGTTCGTCTGTCCGAGTCTGGCGAAGAGATGAAACAAAAACAACAGAGACATGCATCTCACCGCACTATCTCGTTCTCGGACAACAAAATCAACGAACGAACCGTCTCACTCTCGTCCTCGCGATGATAAAGGAGGCGAGAACTAACGAGACCTTGATTAAGTAGGTCTCTCTCTCTCTCTCTCTCTCTCTCTCTCTCTCTCTCTCTCTCTTTCTCTCTCTCTCTCTCTCTCTCTCTCGCGTTCTGGTGATCCATACGTACACGGGGGGGGGGGGGGGGGGGGGGGGGGGGGGGGGAGAGCTCTCACTCCCGTGTAAACAAATCTCTTATTTCATGCAGATCATATGTTAATACGGGTCTTGCCAAACAGCTGGAGAAAGGACTGGAGGGGCGCCCTCCACGAATTATCTTTCGCAGGGCGTTGAGAAACAGAGCTTCCTCCTCCTGCGGGGAGGGATGAGGAGGTGGTGTCTATGATGGGTGCTTAAGCTCCCTCCTCCTCCTCCTCCTCCTCCGCGTCAGCGACAGGGCAAAAAAAGATGAGTCGGCTTTGACGACGATGGTTGAACGCGGTGGTGGTGTACTGAGGTGAATTAGCAAAGGCGAGGCGGCTCTGTATCCACGTAGGCTCAAGCTCAAAGCCGGGGAGATGAGGCAGGAAAGATTACATACATTTAAGGAAGCGTCGCGCACAAACAGATGGAGGTATATACACACACACTGGTCAAGACAGTTTGTATGGGCCAGCCTACAGTTGGGTCAGCTTGGCTCTACCAGAATACATTAATGATCGGTGTGATAATATAAATCTACAGCTACGAGAGCTGTGAAGACGGACGTCATTTTGCAAGATAAAGAAACAGATAATTCACACCGAGAACCATCAAATACATAGTGAGAGGGTTACGTGGGGCTTGGCTCAATCCTTAGCATCTGAAGAAAGGGCGTTGGAAATAATACTATGTCCCGGTTGGTGGATGATGTCGTTTGAGGTTGACGGCCTTCAATGACCCCCTGGCAGTTGACAGAGCCTTAAGACGAGTCAACCGGGCAAACCAAGAGGGTGGGTGCAAGAGAGAGAGAGAGAGAGAGAGAGAGAGAGAGAGAGAG
>NC_092237.1:5882304-5902304 GCF_036320965.1 Panulirus ornatus
TCGGGATATAATTAAACTCCAGTAACTTCGTCTGGGACTTTAACTTCCCAACTGCATCCATAAAGATCTCCTTATCGCACCGCTACCACCACCACCAGCAGCAAACTCCAAAGTAAATTATTCTATTCTCTTATCTGAGGGAAGATTTTCGGAACGTTATTTCTCCCTTAAAGCATCAACGTTACGTTTATATCATGGCCTTTGAGGGGAACACGCCCGATGGGTGGGTGGGTGGGGAGTGGGGGGTTACAGCGTTCATGACACGGGAAATGAAAAAGGGTGTAAACAAATGGTCGGTCTCGCCTCTGGACGTTGAGAGAGAGAGAGAGAGAGAGAGAGAGAGAGAGAGAGAGAGAGAGAGAGAGAGAGAGAGAGAGAGAGAGAGAGAGAGAGAGAGAGACCACCTTGCCGGTCGGTCGTATGTCTGCAGTTTGTTTGGGTGGTCTTGCCTGGTGGTCCTTGTGTTGTGGGAGAGTTGGTCCACATCTTTCATGATTGAAGAGCTGGTCGAGGCTACCAGGTCCTTGGTCGTCTGGTAGGGTGTTTCCCCGTCTATATGTCTTGATCTATTTTCTTCCTGGTCGGGTTATATAATTTAAATAACGACGGAGGTGTTGCACGACACGAAGTTTTGTCTTGCTTTTTAAAGAGCCAATTATGATCCTTCATTCCAGGTTGTGATTATGACCCAACTGAATTATGACCTAACTGGATCATCTCTTTGTTCCAGCGCCTTCCAAATTGTTCTGGTTACATGTAATATTTTCATGAAGGAGAGATGTGCTGTGTGCGAGGTGAAAGCTGCCATGTTCCCCAGGTGAGAGTCAGGTGTAGCCAGATGTACTAGAGGCATTGTTCCCCAGGTGAGAGTCAGGTGTAGACAGGTGTACTAGAGGCATTGTTCCCCAGGTGAGAGTCAGGTGTAGCCAGATGTACTAGAGGCATTGTTCCCCAGGTGAGAGTCAGGTGTAGACAGGTGTACTAGAGGCATTGTTCCCCAGGTGAGAGTCAGGTGTAGCCAGGTGTACTAGAGGCATTGTTCCCCAGGTGAGAGTCAGGTGTAGCCAGGTGTACTAGAGGCATTGTTCCCCAGGTGAGAGTCAGGTGTAGCCAGGTGTACTAGAGGCATTGTTCCCCAGGTGAGAGTCAGGTGTAGCCAGGTGTACTAGAGGCATTGTTCCCCAGGTGAGAGTCAGGTGTAGAGGCCTTCTTCATCAAGCACTTCTTGTTTCTCAGGTTTTCGTAGACGGGTTCAGTGATGATGCTTATGTACATACATGAAATTGAGTTCAACTCATACAATCATTTGTACATTTCTTGTACAGCACGAAGGCAAAATCCAAAGGCATGTTGAACTGAAAAGTCACTCGGTCATTCAAGGAAATCAACAACCATCAGGAAAATGATAAAAAAAATGAATATGAATACATATTCACCACCGTCTGTAGCATAGAGAAACAACGAAGATGCAAAACAGTCATGCCAGATGTCAGACGTATAGAATAAAACGCAGACGTAATCTCCTGAGTCTCGTCTATGGTCTCACTGGCGACTTAAATATAAATGAAACCAAACAGCGGGAAATTTGAGGGCCGTGTTCACCACACCATCAACGCAGATTCCAACACCTTAGCTATAACTGCACCTTGAATGCTCGTAAAACTAGACAGATTCTGATCTTACAGACGGCCCACAACAGAGGGTTGAGATGCCCCACACACTTTCAATTCATTAAAAAGAAAAAATTTTTAGTACATACGATTTCACACTACAGTAGCGAGGATCTACGAGACTACATCAAAGAAATGACCCAAATAACAATCCACTTAAATCATGTTCATCCGACTGTAATTGAGATGAAATGCAATTGCATCTTAAGAGGCGAAGAAAAAAAAGGAGAGAATATTCAGACCTTAAGAAAAACGAAAACAATGAGAAAATGAAAACGAAACGTGGGGAGCGAGAGTCTGGTCGCTCCACTCGAACTCAAAATCGTGGACTATGGAAACCGTCTTCCCAGAGGCACAAGGTCGTTGTATATACCTCCTCCCTCCTCACAGAAGACCCCACATATGACCAGCTGGCCAGGTACCCAATCAGCAGAGTGGTCCACTACCGCCTGCCATTTATTATTTCCTCTCCTTCTCCTTCCCACCTTTATCATCTATTCCCTTCTACTCCCCTTTCCATCATTCCTCGGACACTCGATCAACTTGCATTACTGTCCCTAAGGATGTCACGGGGAAAAAAAAGGGAGAAGAGATAGTTTGGAAATTGTTCCTGTTTTCTGTGAGTTTTTTAATTGCTTTGATGTGTTGTGTAGAAAACGCGAAACTGATCAGTAAAGAGGGAGCTTTGGCGTTATCTGAGCTTCCCCCACCCCTTTCCCCATCATTGTTTATCTTCTCGTTCAACTACATTATAAACATCTATAGAAAAGAGCAAGAAACATGCCAAATTCTTTTTCCCTATTTTCAAGATGCATTTATCTTGAAAATTAGAAGTATACAAATTTTCCCTACACCCTTTTTAAAGAACCAGCTCGCTCTCCTTAACAGCAACCATCTGTATCTCTTACCTTGACTTCCATCTTATTGATAACAGTGAGTCGTGTGTTCCCATCACCAGCTGCCACATTCCCATCCTTCTTCATCGCTCCCTCCTCTAAATCTTCAGTCTGTTCCTCAATGATCACCAGGGGGTTCTCCACGAACTCAACTCGCCCTCCGACTGAATCTCCTTCTTCCGCATGCCATTTATATAGTCCTCGTGTTGACGTCCGAGCGCTGGAAATCATCCCGATCCTCCTCAATGCAAAGGCAGAATCGGTTCCACCACAGGACGTAGGATTGGAATGGATTATAGTACTAAAATGTAGGCTCACAAACCAAGAAGCATCGGAGCATCTGAGGCTATTCAGAGCTCTATCCAGAGGGAGTTGGGGATGCTGTCACAAATGTACGTGTGATGGAAACGGAAAATAAATGTTTAGTTCACGAGCATATTTTTTTTTTTTTCCTACGTCGGTGAGGCAGTCGGCAGCTCTGACCCGCGGTCCTTTGATGACACACACGTTATGGGCAGATGTGGAAGCAACTGAAGGAAGACTTGAGGTAGGATATTCTATTTTAGTTATCCATTGAGATCCAGGTGACTAAAAGCAAGGGGGGTTTCCAAAGTCATCCAGATATATCTAGGTTATCTACGACGTTTCCCCAAGTTATCTAAATTGTTTCCTCAGCAAACCAGGATGTTTTCATAGTTTTATTTTCTCTTCTTAACTCCAGCAGGCTGCTACACATTCTCGTCTCTCTCTCTCTCCCCATATAATCCACCGTCCTGTTATATCGTCTGGTAACGCCATCCGCCATAAGTACACCAGGCTCGTCTTGTAGTCTCGTGTCATACCACAAAAGCCATTCGTGTCTTTGATAAAGTTACTGGCTCTGGGAAAGTTTCTCACCCCCCCCTTCCCTCCCGTGCCATCCTCAATCTACCAACAACGGGTCTCTCTCTCTCTCTCTCTCTCTCTCTCTCTCTCTCTCTCTCTCTCCTCTCTCTCTCTCCCCAACCCCACACCATTCTCCCTCCCAAACCTTCCCTCCATTCCAAGAACGATGTTATTCATTTCATCACTGGCGTCTCTCTACTTTCTTTTTTCTTTTTTTTCCCCTCCATTTTTGCTGGTCTACACGGCACTGGTCATAGAGCCTCGCCCACGTCAGCCTTCACTTTCCTTGGACTGAGTCACCCGCTGCCTCACTGATGGCCATGATCCTGGGGGGGAGGGCGGGGTAGGGGGGGTAGACCTTCATCCCCCCTACCCCCTTAGCCTTATATATTTCCCCCGCTGATTACCGCAAACTCCCCCTCCCCCACACCCACCCACACCCCGCCAATACCCACAGCGCATGAAAGAAATCTTTTCATGTAGTCGGCCATATATATATATATATATATATATATACAGAGAGAGAGAGAGAGAGAGAGAGAGAGAGAGAGAGAGAGAGAGAGAGAGAGAGAGAGAGAGAGAGAGAGAGAGAGAGAGAGACCAAAGGGATATTTTCGCCATTTCTCTGATGTTTGGTATAATCAATTTACGAACGCTGGCGACGTCATTGGCCTGGGCTGATGCTAGAGGTAACGAGTTACCAGCGGGTATAGTGATTAGACCAGTAACGTCGCTTCAACATCAACGAATGATTACATGAATCTCCACACTAAACCTACGACTTTCATCTGTTCCATTTTCACTAACAGTGTGTTGCATACACTTACATGAATAATCATACAAACAAGAGTTAATTATATATATATATATATATATATATATATATATATATAATATATATATATATAGTGTCTGGTCCCATGACCTCAAATATCTATGATCTATGTTATAAAGAAAAGATACATTTGCCAAAGAGGTCAAAAGGTCAAGATTCATGACCCCAGGGGGTCATAACCTAAAGTATGAGTCTCCCTTGGTCGCGAAGTCACGTTCATACGAGCAAAAAAAAATTTTTGCTGGCGAATTCGGGCGCTGAGTAAATCACACGGGGTTTACGTACTTGGGGCCGCCGTGACTTATCAGGGTTTGCTGAACGTTGTGAATAGAGTCGCTGTGGAGGGCGGTCGCTGTGGAAAACGTTCGCCTGGCCAGAGACCGACTGATATGGAGGCGGGAATGTTTGAAAAGTGAAAATTATATGTCGGCTGGATAACATATCTTCAGGATTGGTAACTCAAGTCTTATCTTAGATTATTATCATTATCATTACTGTTGTTTAGAAATGGAATAAAACAGGAAGAAAACTGAAGTTACCCAACTATTGAACCATGAGGTCGCTTGTTACCAGTTCCTGACCTGATATTGACCTTTTATTAAGTACCGTGTTCGAATCCCGCTCTGTGACACGCAAATGGCATACAAGTCTCGACTCTTCCCAATATATAGAATCTTCATCAAATCATCTATCACTCCCATAAAACCTAAATGACAATTTGCATAAATGTGAATATCAATTATTCTTAACTTTATTTCTATATTACATGTTAATCAGACACACAAGGGTCCCGAAGCTGTGTGGTGGTGACCTTAGCCAGGTAAAGGTCAGAAATGTTCCCTAGTTCGGCCATTCCATGTTCCTCGTGTTCCCCAGGTCAGCTTCCGTGTTTATATATATATATATATATATATATATATATATATATATATATATATATATATATATATATATATATAAATATATATATATATATTGGTGAAAGTATAGCAGTCACAATTATGTTAAGATGTATGGGAGATATATTAGCAATAGGGTGGATGGTGAAAGCGATCGCCAGCAGTTTTGTGAGCTGGCAGCCCTGATTGCTCTCTCTCTCTCTCTCTCTCTCTCTCTCTCTCTCTCTCTCTCTCTCTCTCTCTCTCTCTCTCTCTCTCTCTCCTGTGATCCACAGGGAAGCCATAAGGGTCGGTCGATAGGGTGGAAACACAATCACCTTCCCGCAGAGTGTAGGCCCATCTGGTTCATCCTAAGAGAAACCTCCCTTGTTCTCGGAAGACGTCGAGCCATTCGCTAACGTAAAGGAAGACATATGATGGAGCTGGGAGCCATGAAGACTACAGTAGCCAAGGCTCAGGTGGTGCTTTGTGTTCCCGCTGCCGAAGGTGGTTCTAACTAGCGCCTGCTGACGCTGAGCCTGCTAGTAACTAGCGCTGAGCGCGCTAGTTACTGATGAGATGATGATGCTTGGCCAGACCGTCCGGCCTGACCTGGCAGGTGAACCTGACGAAAGTCGCTGTGACTGGGGTCATCAAAGAGACCCCCCTCTCTCTCCAGAGGCCCACCCACTCTGTCTGGCTTCTCCAAGAGACCCCCTTCTCTCTCTCTCTCTCCACAAGGCCTCTCGTCCTATGGCCCTATACCTACCTCTCACAAGCCTCCCACGAAAAACAATACGAGGGGAACCATTCCACTCTGACACAGGTTGTTTTTCTTGCGTTTAACGGTCCGGCTCTTCCTGCTGGCGGTCTTGAGGGAGAGCCCCCCCCCCCCCCCCCCCCGCTGGTGGACGTAGCAGACTCGGTTTAGGAAAAAATAACGAATGATAATTAAACATGAAACGAGTTTTCCAACTAGTTATTTGGGAGAGAGAGAGAGAGAGAGAGAGAGAGAGAGAGAGAGAGAGAGAGAGAGAGAGAGAGAGAGAGAGAGAGAGAGAGAGAGAGAGAGAGAGAGAGAGAGAGCATTATGGAAGAAAAAAAGAAGGCTTGAAACTTCTCATCCAGTCCATGACTGGAATGATTAAAGTTAATCCATATTCAAAGCTAACTCCCTCTCTCTCTTTCCCCCTTATCTCTCCATTTGTTCGCCATATCATTGCGATGAAGGAATTTAATAAAGTGCATTGTTCTCTGCGTGGACGACCAGCTTGGGAAGCAATATCGTCAAATTTAGAGATGGACAGAGCGTCCCTCGAGCACTTTACTGGACGCATATCCCTCTAGCGTCAATAAGATTGATGGTCATATACGTTCATAGTAGGATTTTTCACTCTAGACGCGACTTACGTGGGAAAAAAAAAAGGGGGTTTCGACAACCTGATGAGCCGTATGTTTGGAATGTAAGGCAAATCTTCGAGATTGACGGCCGTAGAAGCCAGATATATTGGCGTGGTTTCTTGTACTCTGAGAATGATGGGTTGTTAACCATTTTCTTTACTGATGGGGGGATGAATGGGTGGGTGGGGTCGGGTCACGTTTGGCATGGGGATGATGGGTGGGTAAATGGGGTCGGCGCTCGGTACAAACATGACTAACAGCACGAGTGTAAGACACTACCAGTCATCCATCTCTTTCACAATGTGGATGACTCCATTCACGAGGCCCGACCCCTTCCATCCCCCCTCTTTACTTATACATTCTCCCAGCAATCAAATGCCGGATGCCCTTGATCAAATCCCTTCTCGTAACCCGTTCGATACAACAACCCCTTGTTTACCGCGCACGATACAGACTCTTACTGAGGTGTTGAAGGAAGTCTGAAGAGATTTTATCCATGTTTATGATTATCTCATCCGTAACGTTGCTTGAGAGATGGACATCTTGTCTGCCAGACCTCTTGGTGGGCTCAGTTGTCTCTGACCAGCTGTACTAAAGCGTCTTCCTGCTTTTTTTTCCCCCCCATCATTGCCTCCGATGTATATTTACACTCTACGTTCTGCAAGTTTCCCTTTTTACTCCTCTTTTCTCTTACCTTCTTTTCCTAATTATTATTCTTATTCATGTTACTGTTTATATTACAGGCGTTATGTGATATTATCAAGTTGGATATGATCTTTTTTTTTCTTGCGTTTTCTATTGGTTTAATTCTTCTTTTTTTCCTAGATCGTCCTCAGGAGTCCTGCCTTTTCATCTTAGCTATCTCTTGTTTTCTCGTTCTCTCTTCGCCATTTTCGTCCTTTTAAACGTCAGTCCTTATTATCACGACTGTCTTGTTATCTCTCAATCTTTCCCTTTAGTTACCATCATTATTACTATTTTTCTGTTCTTCAGCTACACCATATCGCTACTCTTTCTCTCTCTCTTCCATTCCCTTTTCTGCCTTTAAGTCTCTCTTTTGCGTTTCTCCTTATCATCTTTGCTCTTCTCCCATCCCCCCACCAGATCCTCATGTTACCAATATTGCGCTTCTCCTCAAAGGGAAGCCAGACATGACCACAATGGGGCAGATGTGTGGCGTGTGGATGACAGTCTTTCACTGGTTGCCAGGATGATGTCTTTATAAATCCTCTCTCTCTCTCTCCCTCTCTCTCTCTCTCTCTCTCTCTCTCTCTCTCTCTCTCTCTCTCTCTCTCCCTCCTCTCACAGTTCTGAAATGTTTGACACACACACATATTTCCTCTGTACGTCAGCGTCGTCATCGTAAGCCCTCATCCATTTTGTATATAAGACGCGTCTAAGTACGAAAGGACACATCTCAATACCACTGAAAGTAACGCGGTCTTTTTCTCTACAGTGGAGGGTGACTAGTGGGTGCTTGTCCTCTTCCTCTGTAGTGGGACGCGGGGGGGCGAGGCGTTACATAGTACGTACTGACGTCCAGGAATCTGGAGTCAAGATATCAATGGTTAAGTAGAAACTTGCGAGGGACTGACGAGGAGATGGGAGTTCGCTGTCTTCAGAAAAGAGTTAAGGAGAAGTTTCTGTAGTGGATGGTGAGGTGGGAGGTGAGGGGGATGGTGGTGGTGGCTTCTTCTGGAAACCATGTAGAGCCTTTGCCTAACTTCAACTCCTCACACCACTGGCAAAATCGTCTGGAAGAAGGTTAACTCGCGTTTAATACAACTGGGACGATCCAGACGCAAAACAGCGTAACTAAACTCAGGCAAAGTTGGATGGAGGAGGCTAAATCGCAGCGTTGCCAAGTCTAATCAAGCATTTTTGTCTGGGAGCTGGTAAGCCTAAACGCATCACGGGAGTGGGGAAGCGTGTTGAAGATATATTTTTTCTTTCTGAATCTCGGAATAAATTGTGTCCAGGATGGCTGGCGGCTTGAGGACGAGTGTCGAGTGGTGGCGCTCTGACGGGTGTGTGTGTGTGTGTGTGTGTGTGTGTGTGTGTGTGTGTGTGTGTAAACACAGACGATCCGGAGCTTCGAAGTGTACATTCCAATCAAGAGTGTTCGTGTGCGTGTGCGTAGAGGATTGCAGATGTTTAACAGATCTTATGATAACCTCCTAAGAAACATAAGATGTGGTTGTTCTCCATCTCTCTCTCTCTCTCTCTCTCTCTCTCTCTCTCAAAATATATATATATATATATATATATATATATATATATATATATATATATATATATATATATATGAATAAATAAAATGAATGTGAATAATGGAAGCTTTGAACACCGTGCGTCTAGGATTCTTAAGACTGTTTCAGTAGTTCGATGAATATATATATATATATATATATATATATATATATATATATATATATATATATATATATATATATATATATATATATATATATATATATATATATATATATATTCCACTGTAGCTTCGTACTGGGCAAGAATTAGGACTACTATCATCCTGTAAAACAAAAAACAAAACAAAAAAAAGGATCATCTAAACCCTGGTTATAGAAAAGAAAATCTAATTACTGAAGAAAACGACAGAAGGAATGCCAGCTTTTATACCGCCCAGTCATCTTAGTTATCTAATTCGCGTCATTACGTGGTGACAGAACAACAAAAATAAGATTATGTTATACAATTCCCATTTTCCTTTGGGGTTAAACCTTGGTGATATATAAATACATATATTTTTTGTGATTATAGTTTGGGAATTACGCGTAGGATTTGGTCGAGAGAGAAGGGAAATTTGGGGGAATCTAATTATGAAGTTGGGTTCTTAGAGCAACCTGGGAAGATGTACACAGGCTCCGGAACAGTGGTAAACACAGGGTGACTATGTCAGCAGACTGGTAGAGGAAGCGAGTGTTCCAGGCAGTCCGGCAGAGGAAGACAGTATATTTAGACAGTGTGGTGGAGTGAGAGAGTACAGGTAGACAGTGTGGTGGAGAGACAGTACAGGTAGACAGTGTGGTGGAGTGAGACAGTACAGGTAGACAGTGTGGTGGAGAGACAGTACAGGTAGACAGTGTGGTGGAGTGAGAGAGTACAGGTAGACAGTGTGGTGGAGTGAGAGAGTACAGGTCGACAGTGTGGTGGACTGAGAGAGTACAGGTAGACAGTGTGGTGGAGTGAGAGAGTACAGGTAGACAGTGTGGTGGAGTGAGAGAGTACAGGTAGACAGTGTGGTGGAGTGAGAGAGTACAGGTAGACAGTGTGGTGGAGTAAAAGAGTACAGGTAGACAGTGTGGTGGAGTGAGAGAGTACAGGTAGACAGTGTGGTGGAGTGAGAGAGTACAGGTAGACGGTATGGTAGAGCAAGACAGTATACAATTAGACAGCCCTGTCCAAGTATTATACAGCGTTGCCAACGGCGGGCAATATGGACAGCGCGTGCCTCTCACCACATAACGTGGTAGAGGCGATGTGTGGCCTCCCTCTTAACCAGGGGCCTCACGCTCCTGCAGGTGGTGATGAATTCACCCCTCCCCCTCCCCTCAACACCTACACCCATCCTCCCCTAGGAATTTTAATACATGTTCAAGAGCAGTACCGCACCACCACTACCACACCAGCGGGGGTCCAAAGTCGCGTTTTCTTTCTTCGTACCCAATGGGGGGGGGGGGGGGGGTGGAATGTTTCTCATTCCTTATCAATGTGTGTTGTTGTTGACTGAGGATTTATTTTGCTATTTCTGTCTCTCTGTCTGTGTCTATCTTTCTCTCTCTGTCTGTTATGTCTACCTGTGTGTGTCTGTCTCCTAATTTCTCCCTTTCTCACACTTCCCCCCCCCTCTCTCTCTCTCTCTCTGTCTTAAAGAAAACGAAACGAGTGTGCGTGTAAATAAACAGCACCTACTTCCTGTAACATAGCTTGAAATCTTTTTGAAAATCGTATAATAATTACATGAGTATAATCCCAATAGTTACATTAGTAATTGATAATTACTATATATATATATATATATATATATATATCCTAATTACTAATCTTTCCTTTCTGAGTCTATAAAGTTACGAAACGTCATCTGAAAGGCCTAATTACCAAAGCCCCCCTCCCCAAAACTGGCAAGAAACGAGAAATGTAATTTAGATGAGTAATTATATTCTCATCACATATACATGACTTCCCCCCACACACTATAGTCCAGAATGTGAAGATATTCCCGAGATGTGATGCAAATGGAGAAACATGGCTGAGATCTGAGGCACATCCCGAGAATAATGACTTTGTTGAAGGCTGAGTGTGGAATCGTGGGGGCATCGGTTCGATCCCTACGTGAGACAGTTGACAGAGGTCGTCCTCTGGGTGTCGTTAAGACTCACAGGAACACAGAAAATGAGTTATGTATTTCAGGGTCAAATGCTTATGGCTCGGACTATATGTGTATAGGCGACAATGACACGAAGGTTGATGGAGGGTAATTCAGGGAACATTGATTAGAGAGAGAGAGAGAGAGAGAGAGAGAGAGAGAGAGAGAGAGAGAGAGAGAGAGAGAGAGAGAGAGAGAGAGAGAGAGAGAGAGAGAGAGAGAGAGTGTAACTAACACGCAGGTATGAACATTAAACAACCAACTCATATTTTCCACCACAAAGATGAACCATATTTAACGCTCTGAAAGTATAATTTGGAAATACGTTAAGTTGTATTTTTACGTCCATACCGTACGTCGCACAGCACAGAGTCATAGGACAACCACCTATATTCATGTACAGGAGAACTGATAACAGAGAAGAGCAAGAGATAATACACAACCCGCTTTTGTTTGATGTTTCCTCGTCATATCTCGTAAATAATTAGTCTCGTGCGTCCTCGTCTTCCCTTATCTTACGTTCCCTCACGTATCGTAATCTCCAAGATTATCCTTTCATCTTTTTCCCCCTCTCTTATCACTCGCTCTCGTGTCTTACATATACATACATACATACATACATACATATATATATATATATATATATATATATATATATATATATATATATATATATATATATATATATATATATATATATATATATATATTCCTATTACCGATACCCCACTCCACCACAACTTCCTGAAGATATCAAGTCACATATGTAAGGTCAAAGATATCAGGTCACATACAGCCAAGGTTCCCACAAACTCATCAAACAAGTCAATCTGTATTTACCAACTTGCGAGATCTTCACGAGATTTGAGAGGGCGTTGAGAGATCCGTCCACATAATGATATATATATATATATATATAGTTCATTAACTAGAATATCTTAATCAATTGTGTACGAGATGCTGACATGGTTGGGCAGACTGCACAACTATGTACTAACGGACCTGACAACGCTGACCTGTCGTCAGGTAGAGAGGAACAGGTCAACCACACATAACCTTTGACCTGTATGGTAGTCCGTTCCCTGTTCCTCAGGTCCACTGGCAGGACGTTCCCATGTGGAATGAATCCTGGTTCTGTATGGTCCTCTGTTCACCTGATAAACTCCGTATCCTCTGTAATGGCTTGAAATACAGTGCTTAACCATTCTGAGGCGAGTTAATTTGCATACGTACGAACACACACACATATGCATACGCGCACACACACACACACAGAGTGACGGGCGAAAGTGCAGACGAATTATATCAGAAGTGGGATAATAAACAAACTAGAAGTGGAAATGGAGACGTGGGTGTGGCTGAGTGCATGTCGGGGAGAGAGAGAGAGAGAGAGAGAGAGAGAGAGAGAGAGAGAGAGAGAGAGAGAGAGAGAGAGAGAGATTGCTTTCCTGAGGTCATAATGCAATTTCATGAAGGAGTTGGGTGTTAACAGGTCAAGGGTTAGGTGTGTGTGTGTGTGTGTGTGTGTGTGTGTGTGTGTGTGTGTTTTAAGGATCGTTTCACACACTCGAGGGGGGAGGGGGGGGGGGGGGGCAGCGGTCTTCAAAACCTCACATAACTCCGTATTTAACTATTTCCTAAACTGTTCAGCGATTATATTCCCACACATCAGTATAAGATAACGACTTTGTGAGCGTGTTTTATTTTTTTTTCTCCCACCACGAAAGTCTTTGGGTCAGAAAACACCCGAGTGATACCGTACAGGTAAAAAAAAAAAAAAGGGGGGGGGGGAGAGTATATACATTCCCATGGTCTCCCCTCCCCCTCCCCCCCTTACCGTCCTAATGGGTTATCTTCCCATTATTTCCGTTTTTTTGCTGCCATTATGGGTTTGGTGTTATGACGTCGTCAGCCACTGTGATGAATCGTTCTTCGTCCACATTCGTCGAATCTTAAGAAATCCCAGTTCTCCCGCTGGTTTAATGGCTCATTATGAGGTAATCCCCCAATGCTTGCATTCACTCATTGTGTGAGTGTTGGGGGAGGCAAGTAAGTCCCCCCCAACACCCCGCTCCCCCATCATTCATTTCCATGCATTCATTGATCGTGCATAAACCAACATCACTCGTCTGTCTTCATTCAGTACAAAGTAACACAAGGAACAAACGAAAAACTTCTTTTCCTCAGCAACAACAACAACAAGAAAAATACATAACAAAGACACATTTCCCATCAAGTAACACCATCCCCATCACCTCTTCACGGAACGATGATGACCCCATTTCTAGGCCCCATCTCTCCTCCATCCCACACCACTTGATGGCCAATGTATATATACACACGTCATCCAAAATCAAATGTTTATCTTTTATGTATATACAAGCGCACGGCTAGCAGAGTAATTTGGGAGTGTGTGGAAGGCGTAATGGGGGAAGTAGAGAAATTGGGTTGTAAATTCGGGTCACAGAGGGGTTGAGAAACAGCTTTGTAACCCCTTCATGAAAAAACGTTAAATGTCCAATATATGTGTGTGTGTGTGTATATATATATATATATATATATATATATATATATATATATATATATATATATATATATATATATATATATATATATCTTTCATAGATGAAATTTCGAGAGCACAGAAAAGCAAATGATATATTTTGGACTCGTGGTCAGGATTTCAAACCCCCGGTCTTAAATCATGGCTTAGAAACACACGTTAAGATTTTGTTATCGTTTTAGTGGCGGCGAAAATCACAACTGGAGTCCAGGGGCTTACCATTACGTCCCTCAGATGGCATGCTTCTGTACAGGCTAATATCTCAGGTCAACCAATGCGTCTTTGAGATAAGCAATGCGTATCTGAGATAAGCAATGCGTATCTGAGATAACTCAATGCGCATCCGAGATAAGCAATGCGTATCTGAGATAAGCAATGCGTATCTGAGATAACTCAATGCGCATCTGAGATAACCAATGCGTATCTGAGATAAGCAATGCGTATCTGAGATAAGCAATGCGTATCTGAGATAACCCAATGCGTATCTGATAACCAATGCGTATATGAGATAACCCAATGCGTATCTGAGATAACCCAATGCGTATCAGAGATAACCCAATGCGTATCTGATAACCAATGCGTATATGAGATAACGCAATGCGTATGAGATAACCCAATGCGTATCAGAGATAACCCAATGCGTATCTAAGATAACACAATGCGTATCTGAGATAACCCAATGCGTATCTGAGATAACCCAATGCGTATCTGAGATAACCCAATGCGTATCAGAGATAGCCCAATGCGTATCTGATAACCAATGCGTATATGAGATAACCCAATGCGTATCAGAGATAACCCAATGCGTATCTAAGATAACACAATGCGTATCTGAGATAACCCAATGCGTATCTGAGATAACCCAATGCGTATCTGAGATAACCCAATGCGTATCAGAGATAACCCAATGCGTATCTGATAACCAATGCGTATATGAGATAACACAATGCGTATGAGATAACCCAATGCGTATCAGAGATAACCCAATGCGTATCTAAGATAACACAATGCGTATATGAGATAACCCAATGCGTATCTGAGAAAAAGACAGCCTGACATCGACCAACCCGGAGCTCAATCTTTATCCATCTCTCGTGGCTGTCACGTGATATCAGTACCATCTTGAGATATTAGCGTGATTACATCATATCTTCTCTTATCTCAACCTTCCAGTCTGTAAGACAAGTCCCCAAGTACGCATCTTTAGCGTAACGTTTCCTGAAGCGCATCTTAACCAGCTGATTTATGGAGAAGGGGAGGAGGAGGGGAGGAGGGTGTCACGTTACGCCTCCATCAAGTGGACCCACTTTCAGTTTGCTTTATCCAACCTCGGCCACGTACTTACTACGCTGGGGGACCTCTGCGTACGGTGGAGGATACGCTCTTTGCGGCGTAGCTGGTGGGTCGAGGCGTGACGCATCTGGATTCGACTACGAAAGAGGAATAAATAAGTAAACAAACAAATAAGTAATTATTATTAGTGACGTATCTTGATTCGACTACGAAAGAGGAGTAAATAAGTAAACAAACAAATAAGTAATTATTGTTAGTGATGCATCTGGATTCGACTACGAAATAAGGAATAAATAAGTAAACAAATAAAAAATAATCATTGTCAGGATTTGATTTTGAATCGTACCTTCATTCAAGACTATAATACTTAGGATATGATTATCGTACCTTAATTCTGGTTTATGGTATAACTCTCTTGTATTTAACATCTAGAAGCTTATGAATAGGAGACTTCAGAGTAATTATGATACAGAACGTATGAACCAACATGTACTCAAATTATATATCTAGATAGGTAGATAGATAAATGAGTTAACTGGATAGGCAGATAAACAGAGTGATAGAAAACAGATAGACAGACTGACTGATGGATAAGACATATAAATCGACAGATGAATAGACAGGTGGATAAACAGATAAGCATACAGGCAGATTTAGACAAATAGATAGATAGATAGATAGAAAAATTAGACACAGAAATGTCTCATCTGTGTATCTATCTATTTAAGGACATTAGACGAAGGAAACCCGGTTAGATGTCACAGGTCCAATCTAACTGTCGGTATAATATCTAATCACACACAGACACACACTCACACACACACACACACACACACACACACACACATACACACACACGCTCAAACACAATCACACACAGACAGACAGACAGACACACACACACACACACAAAGACACACTGTAGAAGCCTAAATAAAAAATCTAATCTCCAATAATATACGTACAAACACTGGATCTTCTTCTTTCCTCTTCCAATTTCATTAATCATTCACAAGTAATTTACTTCACTTACATTTAATTAGAAATATTTTCCAGCTAATTTGCATGCGAAAGTGAACGGATAACATGACTTGTTTTCGGAGAAAATAATCAAAACCAACACTTTTATCTCGGGAGGGAAAAACAAACAAACATTTTTGTACGTCTTCTCCTCGTTAAGTGCACTTATAACATCACTTATACTTTCTACTTCTACTACCACGTCCAGAAACCCTTTTAAACCATCCTGACTTTACAAGTTCCTAATTGAATTACTTTAAAAAAAAAAGTCATTTGCATCTGAGACCTTTTCAATCTGTCATGTTGCACAGATGAAAGAAAAAGAGAAAGAAAAAGAGAAAGAAAGAAAGAAAGAAAGAGTGAGTGGTAAAACTCTCTCTCTCTCCCTCTCTCTGTCTGTCTCTGTCTCTCTCCCTCCCTCTCTCTCTCTGTCTCTCTCTCCCTGTCTCTCTCTTTCTCTCTGTCTCTCTCAGCAACAGAAGCGGATCATTAAGAGAACCCCTTATTATCATCATCCCCCCCCCCTCCCGGGACACCGCTAATTAGCCTCAGGCGGGTAATAAGGCAATCACGAACGCTACGCGACGCGAAGGGAACTCGATAATACGATAAGAGATAAGAGTTATCGCTGCTCATGATAAGACTCTTTCCTTTCTTCTCTCTCTCTCTCTCTCTCTCCTTGGTAGATTGTTGTTGTTGTTGTTGTTGTTGTTGTTGTTGTTGAGGTGCGTTAGGGTAAGCTGCTGGACTCATTGACCCTGTAAAAAAAAAAGGGGGAAAAAAGAAATTCAAACCTGTATTGTTTACCATCTGCTTCGTTCCGGGGTTCGAACACTGACCCCGAGTGATTCATGGGTAATGAACCCCGCGAAGCCAGCCAGATCCCCTCCCACCCACCTATACAAATGTTTACCGCCTGCGAGGCTATTTCTTCTCATTTACATAAACGAATGAACGGGTGTTTTACGTAAATGACTGCTCTCTCCCCTCCCCGGGGAGAGGGGGGGGGGGGGGGGGTGTTGTTATCGGGTCAGCACCACGCCAATTGATGTATTTCGAATCGCATCGTTTGTGTTCGTTCTCTCGTATTTCACGTAATTGGACTCTCTCTCTCTCTCTCTCTCTCTCTCATACAACTTTTAAACAAGCCAGGTCTTGTGGTCCATACATCTTTTGCCCAGTTTGCAGAAATATATTATCAAAGTATCATGTTTATTATCAAATGTCAAAATCTGTGTAACAGATTCTCCGGTACATTTCCCGTGAAGTCAACCATCATGACTATCATTTATTCCACGGGCCAATTTTCTGGCCTATTTTCACCAAATTTCCAAACCCATTACGTCTATCGTCAGGTCCCCTACCATCACAGTCGTAGCTTAGGATGAAGCAAACGTCAATTGGGGCACCAGTAATGGGCAGGTGGAGACGAATCTACGTAAATCTAGTATAGACGTAGATGATACTATATGTCGATCCCCTTTAAAAACCTTAAATTGACTATCACAGAACTTTTAAAGGATAGGATCAAAGTTAGTGGTGGGTTAGGACTGACTGTGGGAGTGGATCAGGTGAAGGATTGGATCCAGAATAGATCAGGCGTGGATTCGTTCAGTAAAGTAATGAGATCATTGAAACCAAGTACGTATTATATATTCTTTTCTTTTTCTTTCATACTATTCACAATTTCCCGCGTTAGCGAGATAGCGTTAAGAACAGAGGACTGGACCTTTGAGGGAATATCCTCACCTGGCCCCCTTCTCTGTTCCTTCTTCTGGAAAATATCTATATATATATATATATATATATATATATATATATATATATAGGCTTTATCCCCGATTATTTTTTTCCCCCCCGAGCTCATTAATATTCCTCATTACATCACTAAGGCAATGTGGGCATTTAAGATGATGAAGATTTGTGACGTAACAGGAAAACAAAAGAATTCTTTCCGTGTCATATATATTCCTACGTTCACGTAACGTGTTATATCTCGATACATAATATAACCTATCGAGTTGTTATGTTACTGAGGGGTCCTGGCCTCATTCTATGAGGATATATTATGATATACAGTCTATCGTCATATCCTCCCATATACCCGTTATACACCTGAACCTGGTTTTACGTCTATATTAAAAAGATCTAGAGCAAAAAAATCTTATATCATCTGGACACAGTCTTGGAAGATATTTCTTATTCTTAGTTGACTCAGAAAAGCTTATTAGAATTATGTAATTTTCCTTTTCTTTTGTCAGTTTTCCCCGCGTGCCGCAGGAGAGAGAGAGAGAGAGAGAGAGAGAGAGAGAGAGAGAGAGAGAGAGAGAGAGAGAGAGAGAGAGAGAGAGTAGGGGGGTGGCATGGCCTCACCTGACCCCCTTGGTGTCTGATGTAATATTATTCAGACAAACAAGGAAGCAATTTAATTCCGGGTCAGGGAGCCTTTCACGACGTAGGATTACACTAAGGCTGACTTGTGAGGAGGTAGCACACACACTCAGTGCATCCCCTCCACATTTGAGTCGCCTTCTACGACGCGCAAGGAATACGTGGGAAGTGTTCTTTCTCCCCTATCCCCACTTTCACACACACACACACACACAATCTCTCTCTCTCTCTCTCTCTCTCTCTCTCTCTCTCAGGCACGTCCCCAGCACTGAGAGTCTCCGAGTCTTCTCAAAAGCTCTCAAAATAATCATCACTGTCTGAGCCCGTCCCCCGCCACACCACCCGCTCCCCCTCAGGCCTCACACCCTCCCTCCCCCACCCCACCATCCTCGACCTGAACTGGATATTTCTCAAATCGACGATAATTCCGTGTTGTGGAAAAAAGAAAAATATAATATATATATATATATATATATATATATATATATATATATATATATATATATATATATAATTTTTTTATTGATAGTTGAAGTAACATATATTTTTTCCCTGAAAAAGTCACTTTTATTTCACCAATTACATGGATTTTCTCTTTTTTACGTGTGTGATAAACGTTGGAAAGTACTGACAACGGAAGCAGCCTAGTCTGAGATGAGCCAGTATGTTCCATGACCGTCCATTTACAGGAATGGAGGGATTACGTTATTTCCAACCGTACAATCTGGCATTACCCTCCCACAGTACAACCCTGACGGTACACTCTGACGGTACAACCTGGCATTACAATCCCACAGCGCAACCCTGATGGTACACTCTGACGGTACAGTCATGTGGTACGACGGTACAATCCAGTTCTCTGGCAGTACCTTGGAACCAAGCTCTCCTGGCGCAGTTTTGATCAGGTGGTCTCTTTATTTTTTGCTCTCTGTCCACTTCTATCTTTGCCTGAACAAGTAAATAACAAAATTAAGTTGAGAGCTCGAACCGTTAAATTATAATTCGTCTTGGTATACCATACCAGTATTATATCATTGTTCTTGCTAGCTCTAAATGCTTTTATGTCTAATTCACACTACAAAGAAAATGGATGATTGATGCGAAGTTTATTGGGAAACTTATTTACGGTAAAGTCGCTGAGTCTGTTTACCAATCCAAGATGCATCCGTTCTCTCATTCCTGTAAAGGAAAACGAAACATTAATGCAAAGTTTAATGGATAACTATGCTATATCAACGCCTGTTAGAAATTCCTTTTGCCTGCATTGGTCAATGAGTTTTTACACTCGAGTGCATTCAAGTTCCTCTTGGGGTGTGTGTGTGTGTGTCTGTATGCCTACAAGCGTGTATTTTCCCCTTTCATCTCTCTCTCTTTCTCTCGTCAATATGATCCTCTTTCCTTGCTGTAATGACTCGCTCATAATCCTTATTGGCATCAACATAGGAGACCGAATCCTCCCAAATTAGTTTCCAGTAACCCAATAACGCGGGTAAGGTTTCTGTCTTGACATACACGCTGCTTAATTAAGAGGCGAAATCGATATATATATAATTGCTTTCTTGTTCAGGGCAGGGGGCAGGTGAGGGGGGGGGGGAACTGAATTAATTCATCACGTAATTAAGGCGTTGAATATCGAAAACTGTATCATTTCCAGGTGTTGGACAACTTATCTATTTTTTCGTGTGACTGCTTATATCGTTAACGAGTTTACCGAGTGAAGTTGAAATACTTTACAGAACTTTATAAAAAAAAAAAAAAAAGGTTGTACGCGAGGGTTG